>NC_079194.1:295270258-295570258 GCF_029499605.1 Hyla sarda
ATAGACCGCTGTGCGGCAGGGGAGACATTACAGTGCACATCTCCATTTACCAGGACATGTGGTGCCTATAATGGGCAAAAAAAAATGCCTTAAAAGAGTTTTGCGAGACACACACACACACGCGCGCACGCTTTTACTGGTATTACAGTCAGACTCCATGATCAATGGTTCCTTATTCTAGTCCTTGTCTTGTGGTCTCCAGGAGAACATCCTAGAGGCTCTTAAGGAAGGTGACATCACAGAAGAGAAGATCCTGTGTATGCTGCGGAGCCTGCTGCCTCTCCATGCTGCTTCTGTGAGTATTTTTCTTCAGATTTTATTTCCCCTAAGGGTACGTTCCCACACGGCGTATTTTGCTGCGTATTTGCTGCATATTTTCCTACCCATTGACTTCAACAGAGAAAATAAAATACGCAGCAGCAAATACGTTGTGTGGGAATGTACCCTTATACTTTCTGACTCAGTGTTTTTCAGCCAGTGCACCCACCAACTACAATTCCCAGCATGCCCAGACAGCCAAGGCTTTGTAGAAGGTAGGGATCGACCGATTATCGGTTTGGCCGATATCAGCCGATATTCACGATATTGGACGTTATCGGTATCAGCAATTACCTTGCCGATAATCCAATAATGCCCCGCACCGCGCTGCACCACCCCGGCCAGAGACCGCCGCCGCCCCATTCCTGGTTTTGTAATTACCTGTTCCCGGGGTCCGCAAGGGGTTATCGGAATATCGGTAAAAGTTCTCGGCCCTAACCTTCACAGAGTATCGGTATCAGCCCTAAAAAAATCGATATCAGTCGATCCCTAGTACAAGGGCCCCATAGTTTCTCCCTAGGACCCTTTTGGGCCTCCAGCCAGGTCTAGGACAAAGTCAAACTGCAGAATCTAAAACAGTGTTTCCCAACCAGTGTGCCTCCAGCTGTTGCCAAACTACAACTCTCAGCCAAAGGCTGTCCGGGCATGCTGGGAGTTGTAGTTTATCAACCAGTGCTCCCTCCAGCTGTTGCCAAACACTTGTAGTTTTGCAACAGCTGGAGGCACACTGGTTGGGAAACACTACTTTAGATTCTGCAGTTTGACTTTGTCATAGGCCTGGCCGGAAGCCCAATAAGGTCCTAGGGTGAACTATGGGGCTATCTGGGCATGCTGGGAGTTGTAGTTGTGCCACAGCTGGAGGCACACTGGTTGGGAAACTCTAGAACAGTGAAAAAGTCTAAGGCTACATTCACATCTTGTTTTTGCAATACGGTCCCCTGGATAGCAGTTTCAGTGTAAAAACCGCATGGAACAGTATTCCAAACCGTATGCATAGACATTTCATAGAAAACCAAATACCAAACGTAGCATCCGGATGTGTACGATTTTCACCATTTACGGTTTTATCCGTTTTTTTGTCTACTACGGTTTTATGTCCGGGTGAAAAACCAGATACAACCCGTATAAGTTTAAAAAAAAAATGGTGGTCTATGGGAACCGTACTGAACCATATGTGCGTACGGTTCCATCCGGTTTGCACAATACGGTTTTGCACATGCGCAGTGCACGCCGAAAGTTCTTCTCACAAATAGAACAAGAAGAACTTTATTTAAGGACAAACCTAAGACCGTATCCGTTTTTTCTTTAAAAAAAACACCTATGCAACCGGACATCAGTTTTCAAACAGTGTACGGTTTAAAACGGTACAGAAGTCAATACGGTTGTATACAGTCCGGTCCGTTTTTTTTTGTTTTTTTTTAAACATACGTTTTTTTTACAAAAAAACTGATACGGGAACCGTATTGCAAAAACGAGATGTGAAAGCAGCCTAATACATTCACATGGCCTCCCCCTTGCATGTCGTGCGCCCTATTGTGCCCTGACATTTATGTTTTTTCTTGTAGGTAAACAGCTTTATGGTGGTTTTGGGTGAAGCCGATCGGACTCTATCAGAAACTCTAAAGAAACAGATCGGCACCCTTACAGAGGATTCATGAGACGCAGCCTCCATCTTACCGGCAACCACAGATCTCCCATCTTCTTCAGCCCCAGGGTGGGTGGAATGAGAACCCCCCCCCCCCCCCCCCCCCCCCCTTGCTATGGCCTGTATTGGGCGCCTGTCTCCTCCATTTATATGACTGTATAAATTAGATCATTTTGTCACTGCACTTTCTTATGTCAGCCACTAGGTGGCACTGTGTGTTTTTTTTTTTTTCTTCATAAACATCTATTGTAATAAGAAATGTCTAGCTGTATTTCCCAACCGGTGTGACTCCAGCTGTTGCAAAACTACAACTGCCAGCATGTCCTCCTGAGAGCTGACGAAGATGGAGACAGACTATGGAGAATGTTACACAGTTTTAGGTGAGACATTGTACTGGAGCCCCCATAGCTACACACTTAGACCTTATTGGACATCTGGCCAGGCCTACGACTAAGTGGCTGTGAACCTAAAGGAATGTTTCCAAACCAATGTGCCTCCAGCTGTTGCAAAACTACAACTCCCAGCATGCCCGGACAGCCTTAGGCTGTCCGTACATGCTGGGAGTTGTAGTTTTGCAACAGCTGGAGGCACACTGGTTGGGAAATACTTACCTACATCTATTACCTCCTATACAGGGGCAGTATATAATAAAACTCCTCTAATCCAGCATCTATTAGTCCAGTAAATAATAATCTGTTCATTTGAAATCTGTTCTGGAGATAAGTGCTGGATTATTGGGTTTTATTTTTTTATAAGTATATATTAGAATATTTTTTTAGGACCTCACAATCCTTTTCTTGTCTCCCTACAGTGCAGGATTTGGAAAACCAAAGCTATTTCCTTCCAGGAAACAGCGCCACCCTTGTCCTCAGGTTGTGTGTGGTATTGCAGCTCAGTTCTATTGAAATGAATAGAGCTCAGTTGTAATACTGCTCACAGACTGGTGGTGGTGCTGTTTGTTTTTCTTGTTAGAAGAAAGCAGCCCTGTTTTATTTAATCCTGGATAACTTGTAATGCAGCATTTGTGAATGGTGGTGAACATAGAAGAGGGGTCCCCCTATTTCTCAGATTCACCCGGTAGAGATGGGACCAAGTAAGGCAGGACCCCCTCTCTCCAAGGGCCCCATAACACCCACATTATGGCAGCGTTTCCCATCCAAGGAGCCTCCAGCTGTTGCAAAACAAAAATTCCTAGCCTTTGACTGTGCAGGCATGCTGAGAGTGGTAGTTTTGCAACAGCTGGAGGCACACTAGTTAGGAAACACTAGATTTAAGTTTCAGACATCATCTCTGTACATTTGTGATTGGGAAATATTATATAGTGAAATATTTTTCTATGGAATAAAAAAAATTAAAAAGTCCAATTGTTGTATTATTTTTGCACCAGCAGGTGGCGCAGTGTTACCCCCATCTTGAAAATCCCTTGTTAGTAAACTGCGCATCTAACTGTTTCATTGTTGTCTGTGTTGTAATCAGAACATTATTGGGGGGGTATAAAATTATCACTTGTTTGAAAATTTTGTTTTTCTGGCAAGGTTTCTGTATCGAATTTGTAAAAAAAAATTGCGCTCGTGTTTTAATTATTTTTTAAAAGGATGTGCAGTGGAGCATACTTGCACAATTTCTTTTACGCAAAAGTTATTTTTATGCAGAAGATAAATGCAACTAATCATCAGCGCACAATAAGCCACGCCCCTACTGAGTGCAAACTGCATAAAAAAAAGGGCAAGAATGTTCACATATAAGGTTAAAATCCTCAGTGTGAATGGTCAACGGAAGAAGCATATAAACCAATGTTAGATTTGTGCAGCAGAGTCTCCGAGTGGAATTTGGCGCAGAGATTCCGTAGTGTGAACATAGCGGCTTTCACAGAATACAGGGGACATATGAAAAGTTTTGATCTGTTGGGGTCTGAGTGTTCAGACCCCGAAAGACACAAAGCGGCTCGTTCCACTGATCAATGTGACAAGATGATGTGCGACCGTCTAGGTCACATGACATGGTCTGA
Source organism: Hyla sarda (assembly GCF_029499605.1). Taxonomy (NCBI): domain Eukaryota; kingdom Metazoa; phylum Chordata; class Amphibia; order Anura; family Hylidae; genus Hyla; species Hyla sarda. The sequence continues at coordinate 295,274,230 of NC_079194.1, forward strand.
AGAGAATGTGCTTAGCGCGCACAATGTGCACAGCTCGTTCTACTGATTGGTCTGGGTCCGAGTGATTACAATTTTCGATGTCTCTACAACATGTCAAAAGTTTTTCGACTCCATAGTGTCCATTAAAATATCCTACCCTCTACCCATATAGACATGATAACATCACACAGTTCCTCCATATGAGCACATGTGACAGAGACTGGAGACGCTGTGGAGAACATTCTGCTGCCTGCAACATCATCCAGCATGACCGGTTTGGCATCCCCAATCTGATGCTTGGACACTTTGAACTTCAGCAAGTTGTGTTGACCATGTCTCCATCCTAAATGCATTGAGCCGGACCGCAGTTTCTAGAGTGGAATGGTGGCCAGTAACTTAGGCAATGAGCTGAGAACAAGGGGAGGAAAGGATCAGCGATATCATGAGAAGGAGGTAAATTTGCTTAATTAAAGGAGTACTCCGGTGGAAATAAATATTTTTTTTTTTTAAATCAATTGGTGCCAGAAAGTTAAACAGATTTGTAAATTACTTCGATTAAAAAATCTTAACTCTTCCAGGACTTATCAGCTGCTGTATGTTCCAGAGGATGTAGAGTTATTCTTTTCTGTCTGACCACAGTGCTCTCTGCTGCCACCTCTGTCCATGTCAGGAACTGTCCGGAGCAGGAGAGGTTTGCTATGGGGATTTGCTCCTGCTCTGGACAGTTCCTGACATGGACAGAGGTGTCAACAGAGAGAGAGCACTGTGGTCAGACAGGAAAGAACTACACAACTTCCTGTGGAGCATACAGCAGCTGATAAGTCCTGGAAGGGTTAAGATTTTTAAATAGAAGTAATTTACAAATCTGTTTAACTTTCTGGCACCAGTAGATTTAATAAAAAAATAGTTTTCCATCGGAGTACCCCTTAAATGTAGTTGCAAAAATATATACAGTGTGTATATATTGACGTGCTCTACAAGTCTAACTACTTTAGTTGAGCTGTTGGCCGGCGCAGTCATATGACATCACACGAATAAGTTAAATGGAATGACGAGTGGTCCCCTTAGGTCTGGAAGTACTATGAGTCCCAGCATGATCTGTCAGGCTTAAAGGGGTACTTTTTTCCATTTTAAGAACTGTCCAGAGTAGGAGAAAATCCCCATAGAAAACATATGCTGCTCTGTTAGGACAGTTCCTAAAATGGACAGAGATGTCAGCAGAGAGCAATGTGTTCCAAAAAGAAAATAATTTCCTCTGTAGTATTCAGCAGCTAATAAGTACTGGAAGGATTAAGATTTTTTAATAGAAGTAATTTACAAATCTGTTTAACTTTCTGGCACCAGTTGATAAAAAAAAAAAAAGTTTTCCACCGGAGTACCCCTTTAAGCTGGACAGCTAATAAGAGTTGCTTACAGAAATAGCTCAGACATCTAGGACGTGATGGTGCAGTCAGCCTGGGGTGCAAAGAGGATTTCTCTGCAATAATTAAAACTTCCTGAGCAAAGAAGCAACAAACAAGAATCTTAATCCGAGAAAAGACAAAGAGCGGAGGATGAGGATTATACTGCGGATGTGAACACGAGGCGAATAAAATGAAAACAAAAGTGACCGGCCTGGGCATAATATTCTTCATATTGGGATGCAGGTGGCTATAGAGCAGTGTATCCCAATGATTGTGCCTCCAGCTGTTGCAAAACTACAGCTCCCAGCATTGTCCGGGCATGCTGGGAGTTGTAGTTTTGCAACAGCGGGAGGTGCACTGATTGGGAAACATTGCTTTATGTTCTAGTTCTTTAGGTTCTAGGCCTGGACGGATGCCCAGTAAGGTCCTAGTGTGCCTCCAGCTGTTGCAAAACTACAACTCCCAGCATGGCTGGACAGCCGAATGCACTGCTACAGCAAACGCATTCTTTCTGGGGATTTCTCTGGGAAATGCATTGCCGTCTATGAGACGGCGCATTTCCGATCGGTTCTAACGCCCGCTGGACTATCAAATGTGTGGAAAGCGCGGACAGGACATTCCGCACATTTTCCTAACGTGTCAACATTCCGCAAACAGCGGGACACCGGCATAACATGACGGTGCTAGGACCGCACAAGAATGCGCTGTCTCATACACGGCTATGCACTCCATGCGGAGTCAGAAGAAAGAATGAATGTGTTCATTCTTTCGGCGGACGCGGAAAACAGAATTTCCACACGAAAACATCTGGCACAGAAATTCCACCGTGTGCACAGTGCAGCAGAATCCGGGTGAATCCAACTTTTCGAGCTGAATGTTTTTCTGCTCGATTCCGCAGTGTGAACTGGAGCCTTAGGGTCTATTCACAAGGCAGAATTTGCGATTGCGGAATTCCGCCTCAAATTAAAGCCCATAGACCTATGGGATTCCGCACTGAAAGTGCGGAATCCCATAGAAGTCTATGTATGGGCTTTAATTTGAGGCGGAATTCCGCAAGCAGGGAATTCTGCTGTGTGAATAGACCCTTAGATAGATGTAGTGCTGTTACTGAAAAGAAAGCCTCCCTGCTTTTATTTTTTTTTTTTATACTTTGGTTAACCCTTAAAGCAGCCACGTATGATATTCCAGCTAGACCTGGATATAGTCTGTGATTCCAGTGTATGCAGGAGTGAGGATCCAGCCAGGTAGATGGCACGTGGCGCTCTGCAGCAACTAATACGATTACACCTGCTGTACTATTCACAGGCCGGATCAGAGCCTCTTAGCACCTTGTGTCGAGTGAACGATCAGCATCTGCTGCACAAGGATCAGGTCATGTGACCGCCCGGCTAAAGTCACAAAGTAACGAGGAATAGCGATCTACGTGGAAAGACGCTTACGGTCATGTAAGGAGGAGTATAACCCCCTTTCTGCTGTGACAAATTTGCTTTGCATTTTTGTTAGTCCGATGCACTCATCGTTACGTCTGTGCATGCTGGGAGTTGTAGTTTAGCAACAGCTGCAGAGCCACACCATTGATTTAATGCATAAACTCATTAAAACAGTGCATGCTGGGAATTGAATTTTTTGCAATAGCTTGATAGGCATAGGTTGAAGTTTATAATGCACGCGCTTATCATTAGATCAATGCATGCTGGGAGTTGTAGTTTTTGGAAAGCCACAGGTTTCAGACCATTGATTTAATGCATGCACTCATCACTAAAACCATGCATGCTGGGACATTTAGTTAAGCAACAGCTGAAGAGCCACGGATAGTAGACCACTGGTTTAATCCAGTGGTTTCCAACCTGTGTGCCTCCAGCTGTTGCAAAACCACAACCCCCAGCATGCCCGGACAGCCTAAGACCTTATTGGACATCTGGCCAGGCTAAGGACTAAGTGGCTGTCAAACTGCACAACCTAAAGTAATGTTTCCCAACCAGTGTGCCTCCAGCTGTTGCAAAACCACAACCCCCAGCATGCCTCTGGCCTAAGACCTTATTGGACATCTGGCCAGGCTAAGGACTAAGTGGTTGTCAAACTGCACAACCTAAAGTAATGTTTCCCAACCAGTGTGCCTCCAGCTGTCGCAAAACTACAACTCCCAGCATGCCTCTGGCCTAAGAAATTATTGTGCATCTGGCCAGGCTTAATGTCAAATTGCAGACTCTAAAGCAATGTTTCCCATTCAGTGTGCCTCCAGCTGTTGCAAAACTACATCTCCCACCATGCCCGGACAGCCAATTTGCAACCACTCAAGACACACTGGCCTCATCAATAAAATGATGCATGCTGGGAATTGCAGTTTTGCAGACCATAAAGCATGCACTAATCAAGCCTTACAGCATGCACTGATGTAATGAACTTCAAAAAGTGCGGCATTTGGCTGTCCGGGCATGCTGGGAGTTGTAGTTATGCAACAGTTAAAGAAATGCTGGTTGGGAAACACTGGCCTCATCATTAAACCAATGCATGCTGGGAATTGCATTTTTTGCAGTAGCTGCAGAGCCACATGTTGCAGAGCATAACGCATGCAATCATTATTAAATCAATGCATGCTGGGAGTTGTAGTTTTGAAACAAGTCAGGAAACACTGGTCTATGTGAAGGATAAGGGGATTTGTGTTCCGGGGCCGCAGTACACAGTGTATGGAGCCGATGCCTTGTATCAATATTATGTTTGTATTGTAGATGGCACCGGTGTTTATATAAGAAGCCATAACTGCAGGAGCCCATCTGCCCGGAGAGGAAGCGGCGAGTCAACGACTGCAGTAAAACCGTCCGGATCATTTCCTGACGCTGCACTGCTATCTACTGTCAATAGGCGGATATTGAAATCCATGGCCAAGGACACACAACCTTATCCTACCCAACAAAGAGGCCCAGGCGCCGCGTCCTCTTTCTTAATGAAACGTGTCGGGGACGTGACGGCAGAGGCTTTTCTTTATTAAAAAAAAAAAGATCTTGTTTAATTTGACGTCACAGGATTTGGCAAAGGCTGAAAAGTCCTCGTATTAATAGTCCTGAGACAATTACATACTAGTTTATACAGCGTATACCGATATAGCACGTACGTGTTCAACATCTTTACATATGATTAAGTGCAACTGAGCGCAAAACATGTCAGGTGCTTACAAGGCTCTTATATGTGTCCTGTACATACTTTACATACAGTACATGTAGAAACGCGTTAGAATGTCTTTCCGTAATGCGCAAAGAAAAGTTCACCATGATGGGCTAACATTAGCGCAATCATTTCTAGGCTTCTAATTGGAGAAGACAGAAGGTAAAAAACACACAGGTGATCATACACCTGGGAGACCAACAGACGCGTTTTCGGCGCATGCTTTGCTATGGGGATTTTCTCCTGCTATGGACAGTTCCGACATTTTTTACTTTCTGGCACCAGTTGATATTAAAGAAATTGGCACTATACATGTGGGAGAAGTAGTGTCCCTCACCTCCAAAAAAGAAGTTACTGTATGTCCAGGTGTGGACATATCAGGACAGAGATTAGGGTTGTGGAGCATGGAGGTGAACGAGAAAGGACACAGGTGTAAAAGGGCAGGAGTGCTATTTATTAGTGCTGGAGACCTATGTGGGTGAGTGAGGCTGTCCATGTGAAAGACTGATAGATGTGAGCCTCAGTGTCACCAGGGAAAGCACGCCTGACCACGAGCCTAGTACAGACTGGGACATCACCCCTGTAACAGGTCCCCCTTGGGACTACAGGACAGCAAATATGTACAGAGCACATGGAACTGTTGAAAATGTTCTGATTGTAACACTCACGTTTCAGAAGACAGGAACCCCGGAGGATGTGGATCCGCTGGACCTGTGTGGCAGATGACTCGGACCATACCAGGGAGCGGAGTCTCAGGTACCGCTGGTTTTCACCAGAGCCCGCCGCAAAGCGAGATGGACTTGCTGCGGCAGGCGGCACCCAGGTCGCTACCCCTGGCACAGATGTGAGGCACAGGAGGGATAAGGCAGCTCGTAGACAGGTTAGCAGAAGGTCAGGGCAGGCGGCACAGCGTAGCCAGGATGTAGCAGGAGATCAGTAGGCAAGGGGCAGAGGAGCAAGTTCAAGTCACAGAGCAAAGGAACAGATACACGGCAAGATAACTCTCAGGAATGCATTCTCTCAGGCACAAGGCAACAAAGATCCAGCAACTGAGCGCGAAACACGTCAGGTGCTTACAAGGCTCTTATGTGTGTCCTGTACGTCATTTGGAATCTTCAATAAAGCAAGAAAGCTTTATCTTACTACCTTTATACCAGGTAGTAATATTATATTATATATTATAACATTATATTTGTGCTCTTTGTACTTTACATACAGTACATGCAGAAACGCGTTAGAATGTCTTTCCGTAATGCGCAAAGAAAAGTTCACCATGATGGGCTAACATTTGCGCAATAATTTCTACGCTTCTAATTGGAGAAGACAGACAGGTAAAAAACACACAGGTGATCGTACACCTAGGAGACCAACAGATGCGTTTCCGGCGAATGCTTTGCTATGGGGATTTTCTCCTGCTATGGACAGTTCCGACATTTTTTACTTTCTGGCACCAGTTGATATTAAAGAAATAGTTTTCCACCAGGAGGGATAAGGCAGCTCATAGACAGGTTAGCAGAAGGTCAGGGCAGTAGCGTAGCCAGGATGTAGCAGGAGATCAGTTGGCAAGCGGCAGAGGAGCAAGTTCAAGTCACAGAGCAAAGGATCAGATACACGGCAAGACAACTCTCAGGAATGCTTTCTCTCAGGCACAAGGGAACAAAGATCCGGCAGGGAAGTGAGGAGGGTGGAGGAATTTATCAGTGAGCCACAGGTGAATTACACTAATGAGCACACTGGTCCTTTAAATCTTAAAGCTCCGGCATGCACGCGCCCTAGGGGACGGGGACACGCGTGCCGGATCAGAGAGGCGGGGGCAGGAGAAGCCCCAGGTGAGTGACGGACTGGGGCTCACATGCGGGCACGTCCCACGATGCGAGTCCCAGCCTCGCCGGCAGCGGCAGGTAACGGGACCATGCGCTCACGCCCAGCGTGTGTGGCCGGAGTGCATAACATTACAATGATGTAGATGTCACGTAGCTGAGTGGTGTAACTTAATGCTCCTCTTTAAATAAGAGCCCAGGAATAAGACTTCTGAAGCCAGGGTTCTGGGAAACATGGAAGTAGTTGGAAACATGGAAGTTGATGTTGAAGCTCGCAGTCCGAATTACAGAAACAACTGAATGAGGAGGTAAATCATGATGGTATTCTGTGACACAACACAGGCATAGTTCTACACGACTTGGCAGACAGGCTGCCAATGGACTGACCAAAGGCCAAAGATGCAGTGAAAGACAGACAGCAAGGCCCTTGTTCAACTCTATCCTTGCTTGAACTAAATCCCTCATGGGGCTGTAATGTAGACTGTATCCTCACAGCGGAACTATTTGGTAGAAAACTAGACTGACGCCTATTTATGAAGTATGTCTGACATTAGCAGCACCTAGGCTCATTAAACTTGGGTTTCCACAGGATTAGCAGGGCTGAGGGACAACACCTGTGGCATCGAAAAAGACCAAACCCTGACTGACTAGAACAAGGTTAGGTAGGTCTACCCAGGAGAGGAGGGCGGGCTTGTGGCTGGTTCCTGCGTATATTGGCTAGGAGACGGAAGAGGATACCCAGCACTCACCAGTAATGCACAGTGAAGGTTTATTATGCCATAGTGTAGTACAAGGACGCATTTCGGTGTGGGAGCCTTCTTAGCTGGTCACCACTGTGCTGGGTATCATCTTTCTGTGGCTTTACCCTACCTCATGCACCACCGCAGATTCCACGGAAGTGCCGACATATCCCTATATTAATATATCAACCATTCAGCTGTGTAGTTAACCCTCTGCACTCTGAACCTCAGTGCATGCATAAGATGGCAGATAAATTCAGAAAATACCGTTACTTAGGTCACACGTAGTTATATATGTATACAGGATCGTTTCCTGCCATTATTTCCATGCCATCCTGCCACCAGTAACGCCACAATCTGGCAATGATCTGTACAGGTCCAGGACACTCATGGACAGGCTCTTCCTGGTATCTGATCAGAGTTCAGCCGCCCATACATCTCTTTTATGTCCTATGGATGACAAACAAGTGACAAATACAGTGAGTTTGTTATCCTACCGCTGACATACGGGGACAGAAATAGCCTCTCCAGGTGCAAGACAAAAGGGAGACTTTGATGACAATTGTTTCCCGAAGCTTTGAGGGAAACCGAGAATCACCTGTCATCACGTGTCCTTCCACAAACTGCATAGAAACAATGCAAAAGGGAGGCCATGTACCTGGAATGTTCTCCAGATGATCAGGAAGGGCCTTATGGCTTGTGCTGTTCAGCTGTAGCACCCCCGCAGGTACTACCAGGAATTAAACATAGTCTTGTCCTGGTCCTAATGGGGACTGGAAAACAACTAAAGCTAATGTTCCAGGAGAAGACAGCAGTCCAGGTCAACAACTCTTCACAGCTCAGCCCCATTCACATTAAAGAAGAATGCACATTCACCATCACTAGTCCTACAGCGCCATCTGCTTCTTTCCACCACAGCTGCATCTATAGGTTTCATTACTCAAACTCGGTCATGTGATCACCAGTCTGACCCACAGACAATTACTGTTTTTAATGCTTCAGTGAAAGTGGTCTTTCCTGGGTCAGCTGACTTCCTGCAGAATGACATCATCATTTATCAGCACTCTCCTAGCTCCCAGACCACTCCCCTACCAGCTCCAACTGTATACTGCTGCTATCTGTATGGTAACAGGATATATAGTAGGTATACACCCCCAGCTCTCTCTGCATACTGCTGCTACTATCTCGATATGATCAGGATATATAGTAGTTATACCCCTCCCCCCCAGCTCTATCTACATACTGCTGCTATATCTATAGGATCAGGATATATAGTAGTTATACACCTCCTCTCCAGCTCTCTCTGTATACCGCTGCTATCTCTATGGGATCAGGATATATAGTAGTTATACACCTCCCCTCCAGCTCTATCTGTATACCGCTGCTATCTCTATGGGATCAGGATATATAGTAGTTATACACCTCCCCTCCAGCTCTATCTGTATACTCCTGCTATCTCTATGGGATCAGGATATATAATAGTTATACACCTCCCCTCCCAGCTCTATCTGTATACTGCTGCTGCTATCTCTACTGAAAGAAACAGGCCGCTGTGATTTACAACCACCTGCAGGGGGTGCTGTGAGGTGTCACTATTGATAGTATCAGCAGAGCCCCTGCCCACTTTGCACTTAAGACAATGAAACAGATCTTATGCTGCGGCTGATGTCGGTCATGACTAATTACCGCTGCCTACGTGCCGTGTGCAATGATCCTCCAGCTGGAGCGCTGCCATCTCCGAGTTACTGCACAGCTGACTTGCAATTTGCCCGCCGGGTACAAGACATAAATTACAACTAATGATTAAATTGCCGACATTTTCACATTAAGATAAAAATTCAGTTTATCGGTAGATATCTGGCGCTTTGTACGTGTCTCTCGCCGCCGGACGTCGCCTCATTTATTAGTACAAGACAACAAATTATTGCAGATATCTCGAAAGACGCGCTGAGGAACTGGCGCTATTGCGGTAGTCTGCAACCTGCCGCTTACCAGCTGCTGCAACACTGCAACTCCCAGCATGCCCTGACAGACGCAGTAAGCTAGAACCATTTCACCCAATTTGCGCGACTCCAGCTGTTGCAAAACTACAACTCCCAGCATGCCCGGACAGCCTTTGGCTGTCCGGGCATGCTGGGAGTTGTAGTTTTGCAACAGCTGGAGTCACGCTGGTTGGGAAACAATGCCTTATACCAATGGTCTCCATCCTATTGCTCTCTCTCTCTAGCTGTTGCTTGTACTGACCAGGCATGCTGGGAGTTTTAGTTTTTGCAACAGCTGGAGGCACACTGCTTGGGAAACACTGTGCTATAATTGCAGTTTTGCCACAGCTAGAAAGGCTGCAACTGTCTGGGAATGCTGGGAGTTGTTGTTTTTCAAAATTTAAAGCATTTGCGGCTTATAGAAAATGCTGGGAGTTGTAGTTTTGCAACAGCTGGAGGTGCCCTGGTTGGCAAACACTGTGCTAGACGTTGCAGCTTTGCCACAGCTGGAGAGCCTGCAACTGTCTGGGAATGCTGGGAGTTGTAGTTATTCAAGATTTAAAGAGCCTATGGCTTATAGAAAATGCTGGGAGTTGTAGTTTTGCAACAGTCGGAGAGCCTGCAGGTGTCAGGGCATGCTGGGAGTTGTAGTTTTCCAAGATTTTAAGAGCCTGCAGCTCATAGAAAATGTTAGGAATTGTAGATTTGCAACAGCTGGAAAGCTTGTAAGTGTCAGTGCATGCTGGGAGTTGTAGTTTTGCAACAATTAGAGGCCCTGTGGCTGGCAGGGCACGCTGAAATGTATAGTTGTAGTGCCTGCGGCTGGCAGGGCATGCTGAGAGTTGTAGTCCTGCAACAATTAGAAAGTTTGTGGCCGTCAGGGCTTGCTGGGTGTTGTAGTTATGCATCAGTTCTAGTGCAACAGGTTGCAGAGTGCTGACTGACTGCGCGCACCATTGTTAGATTCTTCTAGTTTTCCGGACATTGTAGAGTATATTTTTTAATAAATTCCCATGATCAGATATTCCTGTTAAAAGGGGGACTCCGGTGGAATTTTTTTATTTTTTTTTTAAATCAACTGGTGCCAGAAAGTTAAACAGATTTGTAAATTACTTCTATAAAAAAATCTTTACCCTTCCAGTACTTTTTAGCAGCTGTATGCTACAGAGGAAATTCTTTTCTTTTTTTAATTTCTTTTTTGTCTTGTCCACAGTGCTCTCTGCTTACACCTGATGCCCGTATCAGGAACTGTCCAGAGCAGGAGAAAATCCTCATAGCAAACCTATGCTGCTCTGGACAGTTCCCGACACGGACAGAGGTGTCAGCAGAGAGCACTGTGGACAAGACAAAAAAGAAATTCAAAAGGAAAAGAATTTCCCCTGTAGCATACAGCTGCTAATAGGTACTGGAAGGGTAAAGATTTTATTTATTTATTTATTATAAAAGTAATTTACAAATCTATTTAACTTTCTGGCACCAGTTGATTTAAAAAAAAAATAAAAATGTTTCCACCGGAGTACCCCTTTAAATACTTGTTATGATGCCCCCTGCTGAAGATTTCTTCTTAGTACGTCCCGTCATGTGTCTATTGGTGGTGGTCACAAATTCTGACGTTCTGAGAAGGAATCAAAAGAACAGCAGGGGGCACTATAATAAGTACGATACAGCAGTTTCTAGACCAGTGTTTCCTAAACAGTGTGCCTCCAGCTGTTGTAAAACTACAACTCCCAACATGCCCGGACAGCCTAAGGCTCTAGTCCAGTGTTTTTCAACCAGGGTGCCTCCAGCTGTTGCAAGACTACAACTTCCAGCATGCCCGGACAGCCGTTGGCTGTCCGGGCATGCTGGGAGTTGTAGTCTTGCAACAGCTGGAGGCACCCTGGTTGAAAAACATGCTCTAGTCACACAAGTCTGGCATCACAATAACTCAGATTATCTGTCTGGATATAATGGACCCCAGAATGATTCCCCTAGCCTGGTCTGACTGGGTGATAGTGGGCTCGCCTGGAGAGCCGCCATCTGTAACGCCACCACTTTGAAATCCGTATGAATAGGACAAAGGCTGCAGCTGAGAGAAGAAGTGTCTATTACAATGGCACTATGAGGCGGCATTAATCAATCATATTCTTACAGCGGACAAAGAGCCTGCAGCTTGTTCTCTATTGTACCTGACATCATGTAATAAACATTAATCCACGTCCCGGCCTCCTCCAGATTATTTATGCATCTGATTAACTGCGGCTTTAATGAGAAGGAATAATGTACGAGCCGCGTCCTGGAGCCGGGGAGCCATGAGGTGTGCGCTGGGTATAAGAAGGGAATTATCCCGGGTTATACCAGAAGATTCTAGATTATAGGTGTAGTTAACTAAAGGTCATCTAGTTATAAAAGACATTCACTTTCTGCATCTAACTCATATCTATCTATCTATCTATCTCTCATATCTATCTATCTATCTATCTCATATCTATCTATCTATCTATCTCATATCTATCTATCTATTTATCTATCTCATATCTATCTATCTATCTCATATCTATCTATCTATCTATCTCTCATATCTATCTCCTATCTATCTATCTATCTATCTATCTATCTCATATCTATCTCCTATCTATATATCTATCTCCTATCTCATATCTATCTATCTATTTATCTATCTCATATCTATCTATCTATCTCATATCTATCTATCTATCTATCTCTCATATCTATCTCCTATCTATCTATCTATCTATCTATCTATCTCATATCTATCTCCTATCTATATATCTATCTCCTATCTCATATCTATCTATCTATCTATCTATCTATCTCCTATCTATCTATCTATCTATCTATCTATCTCCTATCTATCTATCTCCTATCTATCTATCTATCTCCTATCTATCTATCTATCTCATATCTATCTATCTCATATCTATCTATCTATCTCATATCTATCTATCTATCTCATATCTATCTATCTATCTAATATCTATCTATCTATCTCATATCTATATACCTCATTTATATTTATTTATCTATCTATCTAATACAGTGTTTCCCAATCAGGATGCCTCCAGGTGTTGCAAAACTACAACTCCCAGCATGCGTGGGAGTTGTAGTTTTGCAACAGCTGGAGGCACCCTGGTTGGGAAACACTGATCTAATACCTATCTACCCATCTCACACCTTTCTAATACCTATCTACCTATCTTCTCTCTCATATCTATCTATCTATCTCATATTTATCTTACTCATATCTATCTATCTATCTATCTATCTATCTATCTATCTATCTATCTATCTATCTATCTCCTATCTATCTCCTATCTATCTCCTATCTATCTCCTATCTATCTCCTATCTATCTCCTATCTATCTCCTATCTATCTATCTATCTACTATCTATCTATCTTTCTCTATCTTTCTCTATCTGTCTATCTTTCTCTATCTGTCTATCTCCATCTATCTACTATCTATCTATCTTTCTCTATCTATCTATCTTTCTCTATCTATCTTTCTCTATCTATCTTTCTCTATCTATCTTTCTCTATCTATCTTTCTCTATCTATCTTTCTCTATCTATCTTTCTCTATCTATCTTTCTCTATCTATCTTTCTCTATCTATCTTTCTCTATCTATCTTTCTCTATCTATCTTTCTCTATCTATCTTTCTCTATCTATCTTTCTCTATCTATCTTTCTCTATCTATCTTTCTCTATCTATCTTTCTCTATCTATCTTTCTCTATCTATCTTTCTCTATCTATCTTTCTCTATCTATCTTTCTCTATCTATCTTTCTCTATCTATCTTTCTCTATCTATCTTTCTCTATCTATCTTTCTCTATCTATCTTTCTCTATCTATCTTTCTCTATCTATCTTTCTCTATCTATCTTTCTCTATCTATCTTTCTCTATCTATCTTTCTCTATCTATCTTTCTCTATCTATCTTTCTCTATCTATCTTTCTCTATCTATCTTTCTCTATCTATCTTTCTCTATCTATCTTTCTCTATCTATCTTTCTCTATCTATCTTTCTCTATCTATCTCTATCTATCTTTCTCTATCTATCTTTCTCTATCTATCTTTCTCTATCTATCTTTCTCTATCTATCTTTCTCTATCTATCTTTCTCTATCTATCTTTCTCTATCTATCTTTCTCTATCTATCTTTCTCTATCTATCTTTCTCTATCTATCTATCTCCTATCTTTCTCTATCTATCTATCTCCTATCTATCTCCTATCTATCTCCTATCTATCTCCTATCTATCTCCTATCTATCTCTCATATCTATATATCTCCTATCTATCTATCTCTCATACCTATATATCTCCTATCTATCTATCTATCTATCTATCTCATATCTATCTAATAGCAATATATGAAAAGAAAAAAACAGAAAAGAACCAATGCAATTATCCTTTTTCTAAGATATATAGCATGTATTGTGTAAATAGGTTTGCTCACCTGGTGGTGTTGTACTTTGAGCACAACACCATAGTAGACTTGATACCACTTGCTGTTGTGCAGTATGGAGTGCAGCCGGCACCGGTCCCGTTCTCAGCTGGCACGAAGCCTGACGAAGAGGGGGTCCCGCCCTTCGAAACGCGTCACCACTTTTGCATGCTCTTAACCAAAAAATTTGTTATTTTTTTAAGTCCGTTTTGGTCGGTTAATTGCCCCAATCGAGACACCGATCCTCTGGAGGAGAGCGCCATTCCAGTCACCGCTTTATGGGGCGTTTTTTTCCTCCCTTCTTTGTGCATATCTATCTAATACCTATCTACCTACCTCTTACCTATCTATCTCTCATATCTCATATCTCTCATATCTCATATCTATCTATCTCATATCTATCTATCTCTCATATCTACCTCATATCTATCTATCTCATATCTATCTATCTCATATCTATCTATCTCATATCTATCTATCTCTCATATCTATCTATCTCTCATATCTATCTATCTATCTATCTCTCATATCTATCTATCTATCTATCTATCTATCTCTCATATCTATCTATCTATCTAAACAAGGGATAAGGAGCAGCACTCTGTAAGATATAGGTCGAAGGTGGGTGCACACGGCCGGAATCCCAGGTCACGGGAGACACTTCACGATGTAGAAAGGAGAAGACTGTAGCACTCCAATAAGATGAAAAGTGAATGTGGCTTTATTCCAATTCAGACATCAAGGCAACGTTTCAGCTGCACGCAGGCAGCCAGCCTTTGTCAAGCCGACAAAGGCTGTCTGCGTGCAGCTGAAACGTTGCCTTGATGTCTGAATTGGAATAAAGCCACATTCACTTTTCATCTTATTGGAGTGCTACAGTCTTCTCCTTTCTATCTATCTATCTATCTATCTCTCATATCTATCTATCTATCTATCTATCTCTCAATCTCTCATATCTATCTCTCAATCTCTCATATCTATCTCTCAATCTCTCATATCTATCTCTCAATCTCTCATATCTATCTCTCAATCTCTCATATCTATCTATCTATCTCTCATATCTACCTCATATCTATCTATCTATCTCTCATATCTATCTATCTCTCATATCTATCTCTCTATCTATCTATCTCATATCTATCTATCTATCCAGCACTGAAGAATTGTAAGGCATCTTTGGTAGTATTTGCAAAATGTATTCATTACATGAAAGACCACGGCCACCACTCAGAGTGCTAAATGCCAATATATACAATGTGCAAAAACGTGCAACAACTGCATAAAGTGCAAAAAAAAAGATTTTTTCAAAAAATTGGGGACCAGACAATATTAGCAAAAATGTCTTGTAGGGTTGTGCCTGCTACAGTCCAAAATGAGTTCTCTAAAGCCTAGTGGAGCGATATTTCTCTTTCCTGGCATATACTCTCTCATTATAGACGGAACATATTCAAGTATTGCACACAGTTCACACTCGTATTAGAACCTGCTACAAACACCTTTTAGTCCAGTTCCTGATATTAGGATCCAATTAGACCCACTTTAGACACAGTCACTTTCTTCTTATATGTTGCATGAGGTGTGAAATGTACAGTCCCGTAACTCTTAATGCTGTAGTGCAGATTAGGGGAAAGCTTTGGGTTCTCGTAATACGGCCGCCATCAGTGCTGTATCGGCACCATGTTTCTAAGGGAGCCTAAAGAAAATATAATCATGCACTGTATCTATACGATTCCGGATGATCGTCTACAGAGAGAAACGCTTTGAATCCTTGACAACATTTGGGGACATCACACAGCACGAGAACCGGAGGGTTGATAGCCTCAGACGCAGCATATGCTTATGATCAATGTGCAAGCGGATCCTGTCAGCAGACATCAAGCTGGCACGCTGAAGGCAGCACGGGACAACAGCTTCACTCGTTACATATTCTTGTTAACTGTTGGATACTGGAACTGTATTTTTAAAGTAGACGGGACTGCCATCCCGGTGCAAATTACGAGAACCCAAAGCTTTCCCCTAATCTGCACTACAGCATTAAGAGTTACGGGACTGTTCATTTCACACCTTATGCAACAGATAAGAAAGTGACTGTGTCTAAAGTGGGTCTAATTGGATCCTAATATCAGGAGCTGGACGAAAAGGTGTTTGTTGCAGGTTCTAATACAAGTGTGAACTGTGTGCAATACTTGAATATGTTCCTCTATAATGAGAGTATATGCCAGGAAAGAGAAATATCGCTCCACTAGGCTTTAGAGAACTCATTTTGGACTGTAGCAGGCACAACCCTATAAAACATTTTTGCTAATATTGTCTGGTCCCCAATTTAAAAAAAAATTTTTTTTTGCACTTTATGCAGTTGTTGCACGTTTTTGCACATTTTATATATTGGCATTTAGCACTCTGAGTGGTGGCCGTGGTCTTTCATGTAATGAATAAATTTAGCAAATTGTACCAAAGATGCCTCACAATTCTTCAGTGCTGCATAATTAAATAAGTGAGTCAAAACTACAATTTATCTATTATGTTGATTCACAAATTAGTGTGACACTATCTATCTAATATCTATCTATCTGTCCATCTATCTCATATCTATCTATCTCTCACATCTATATCTATCTATCTCTCACATCTATATCTATCTATCTCTCACATCTATATCTATCTATCTCTCACATCTATCTATCTATCTATCTCATATCTATCTATCTCATATCTATATATCTCATATCTATATATCTCATATCTATCTCATATCCATCTATCTATCTCATATCTATCTTATATCTGTCTCATATCTATCTATCTATCTCCTCTCATATCTATCTATCTCACATATCTATCCCATATCTATCTATCTATCTATCTATCCCATATCTATCTATCTATCTATCTATCTATCCCATATCTATCTCATATCTATCTTATATCTATCTCATATCTATCTATCTTATATCTATCTATCTTATATCTATCTATCTTATATCTATCTTTCTATCAATCTCATATCTATCAATCTCTTTTTCTCTCTCTCTCTCTCATCTATCTATCTATTTCATATCCATCTACTGGCATACTGAGTACCACCCAACTTTCCCAGTCTCCTGAAGCCCCAGCAGTGATAGGCTACTTATCCTCCCTGCACTCCAGTGCTGCCATGCCCTCTCCCTGCCCCTGCACTGATGTCTTCTCTTGACTAACATTCTTGTCTCAACCCACAAAAAATATATTTTCTCCCCCACCCATCTGGTCCCCTCTCCCTGCACTATTTTCTCTATCTACCTGCCGGACAGTTAAATCATACTATACCATCACCTTGTTCTGGTGGCAGGATGTCAGAAACTCTTGCCATAGTATTACGATCAGGGGATGTCCTGGAAGACCCAGTGACTTGCATGGGCTCTGCTCTTTCATTCTTGGGCTGTGGATATTGTATTGGGACATTCTGAAACTCTTCTATATTTGAATTTGACATATAAAAGAGTCAAAATATCATCAGCCATTTGGAATGTATGCTGGAACACACATATACAGTATACAATCATATTATCAGTTATATTTGTGGTCATGTCCTAATGGGTCTGTATGGAGCGTGTTATAATTGCCTGGGGTTTGCCCTGGTAGGCGGTATAGGTAAACCTAAAAAGGGGCATACCTTGTGTAGAGGAAATGTAAAGATAAAGAAATATTTACAAAAAGGGATGTTGTGTGGGTGGGTACATCTCGAGTGCTAATGTGAACGTCATGTGAGTATGAGGCGGGGGGTTAAATGCACCAGTCCCCTCCCACAAAGGGTGTTCGGATTGCCTGGGATGTGCCCTGGTAGGCCATGTAGGTATATCTAGAGAAGGGGGCAAAGATTACCATGTAGGTGGGTATTAACCTATTATGGTCCCACGGCACAGAGCCCTAGTGCCAACATCCACAGAGCAACTTAAGTCAACCCTGGTCACCTCTGACCATGGACCTTACTATGGGAATAATGCGCGAATAACAACCAGTATGTTCTAAGGAACCGTAGGGCTGTAAACATATCTATGCCTGTGATGACTACACAAAACACCTGTGACACCCTTACATGCTCCCCCTACATTAGGTCTCCCCGCCCCAGACCAAGCCAGATGCCAACCTTGGCATGTCACTCAATATATATAGATTTGGATGGCACTGCCCCCACACAGGCCAAGACAGAGAACTTAAGATCATTACTAACTTGCCCTTGGAAAAGCAGTACCTGGGTGAAACCAGAAAGCAAGGGCAATACGTATACCGATGACCAGAAAAGACGACTCAGTAAGAACTAACGGCGTATAAAACATGACGTTAATATAAAAGGAGGGAAAAACTATTATCTGCTAGGATGTACAAGGATGTATAATTTGCGTCCTGCAGAAACAATGGACAGAGCGTAGCCTATGCCCACATATGATGGATAAAATGCTGGAACATACCTGACAAGAAGTCATAAGAAAAGAATAAAATACAGCTGTGACGTTACCACAGAATGATGACGACAGCACGACATGTGACAATGTACATCATGAGCACATAAAGAACAACATATAAATACACTATACAAATCTATGAAAATAAAGGATTATAATGTCAAGAAAAAGTGTCATGAATGTATGTGGGGTATGCTAGAACATGTAGTCTAAAAGCTCTAACTGTATGCTGCATAATATAAATGTTATGAACGTATATACCATATAATGCTACGAATCATGCATGTTAAAATGCCATAAACGTATGCATGATATAAATGCTATGAACATATGCATGGTAAATTATACAGAATAAACGTTATGAACGTATGCACAGTATAAACGCTATGGACGTATGCACAGTATAACCCACTATGAACGTATGCACAGTATAACCCGCTATGAACGCCTGCCCAGCATAAACCTCCACGAACACATGCCCAGCATGCACCATGGTACCCATTATAAAATTATGCACAATATAACCGCTATAAAGGTATGCTCTGTATAACTGCTATTAACTTCTGCACAGTATAACCACTTTGAATGTATGCACAGTATAACCGCTATGAAAGTATGCACAGTATAACCGCTATGAACATATGCACAATATAAAATTAATGACCGTAATGTACAGTTATAAACACTATGATCGTATGCCCAGTATAGCCGGTATGAACATATGCAAAGTATAAAAGCCATGAACGTAATGCACAGCATAAACGCTATAAACATATGCACAGTATAAAACACTATGAATGTATCTCGAATTTAAGCATGGTAATTAAGGACTGCATTGTATTTGGTATAGTGAACGTATTTAGGGTCTAATGAAACATGTGTTATAAGGAACAGATATAGAGGTGGAGTATTGGGGTTAGAGAATTGTAACTGTCCTGTGACGCCGCAGCATGCTATAGACGCACAATACCAGTACGTGGAGCCAGAGCAATAAACCAGAGAGTAAATGTTCTGAACACAGATGGGGAGCTCGTAACAGCATGTAGCGGATGTGGCCACAACCCCACCGAAAGGAGGGAACCGCAGACATCTCAAGCGCTAACTAAAACAGTGATATCCTCTTAATGCCCCCTACAAAGTAATAATTAATTAACCCTTTCTGTTCCTTACAGCCGAATGAAAACTCTACAGGGCATCGCAGGAAACCTACCTCAAAACATTCTACTGGGGACGGTTCTCTTGGTTTCCTCGGTATTGTAATACAGAATACACAGTGCTTAGCTACACATGACACCATGTGATACAGAATACACAGTGCTTAGCTACAGATGACACACCATGTGATACAGAATACACAGTGATCAGCTACAGATGACACACCATGTGATACAGAATACACAGTGATCAGGATATACAGGATATACTGTATACTGCTCTCTCTGGCCCCCTTTATACTGCACCCTGTCTCACATATACTACTCCCTATGGTTCCCTATACACTGCAAACTATACACTGCTCCCTTTCTCACATATACTAGTTCCAATTCCCTTCCTATATACTGCTCCCTATCTCACATATACTGCTCCCCATGGCCCCTATATACTTCTTACTATATACAGCTCCCCATGCCCTTCCTACACACTAATCATTTATTCATAGTTTTTTTTTTTTTTTTTTTTATTCCCTTTTGTTTAGAATTTTTTTTTATTATTGGTTTGTGTGTTTTTTCTTTTTTATGTTTGGAGATTCAATGTACAAATGAAAGTCAAAATACATAATATATAAAGTTCAGTATCAGAAGAAAAGCAACAAGATGCCAAAGTTCTTGGTCTCTGAGGTGATATGGAGCGGTGTATGTGACGCGGGGCGGTCTACAAGTGCACGTAGACCTCTACTGCTGTGGGGAGTGTCCTAAGTGACTTATTATAGATCAGCGTCCGCTCTCTTTGATGATCTTTGTGACAAGTCCTGAAGAAATCACTGCTGAGGATCACAGGCAATTAGGGAACCAAAACACAACGCCCACTGCTTCTCTGTCGCCCTCACTCTCTTTGAATGGGTCAGAATATCCTACTTTTTATCTGATAACTGTTCTATCTATTTATCTCCTATCTCATATCTCTCTCTCATATCTATCTATCTCATATCTATCTATCTCATCTCTATCCATCTCATATCTATCTATCCATCTCATATCTATCTATCCATCTCATATCTATCTATCTCATATCTATCTATCTATCTATCTATCTCATATCTATCTATCTCATATCTATCTATCTATCTCATATCTATCTATCTATCTATCTCATATCTATCTATCTCATCTCTATCCATCTCATATCTATCTATCTATCTATCTATCTCTCTCATCTCTATCTATCTATCTCATATCTATTTCATATCTATCTACCTCACATCTATCTACCTCACATCTACCTATCTATCTATCTATCTATCTATCTCTCTCATATCTATCTATCTCTCTCATATCTATCTATCTCATCTTATCTCTATCTCATATCTATCTATCTCACATCTATCTCATCTCTATCTATCTATCTATCTCATCTCTATCTATCTATCTCATATCTATCTATCTCATATCTATCTATCTAATATCTATCTATCTCATATCTATCTATCTATCTCATATCTATCTATCTCATATCTATCTACTATCTATCTCATATGTATCTGAATGTGTTTTCTGAGGTTTATAATTATACTGCAGGTCACAAATACAGCCTCAAGTATCATGAATTCTACTTATTTTCCTCTCTGTTTTTACCATCCAGGAGGCCCAGATTCTGGAAGATAAGATATAATGGGGTGGGGGTGGGGTAGTCTGTTCCACTGAACCACCATGATAGAAGGTGCCCTGTATGTGCTATGTCCTCTCCATGACGGTACTCAGTATGAAGACACAAGAGCAATGAGGGTGATGATAACTATACTTCATGGTGGTCTTCACGTTACAATCTTGGCACAGTCTAACCCCACCGATATCATAATCTCAAGTGAACGCTAGTGACCAGCTCTCTGCGCTCCCGCCCCTTGTGCCAACAAGAAGATTAAGAGATACCTGAGGATCTCAGCACGAGAGCGAAGAGTGCTCAGCAGATCTGGTATTAGACTGATCTAATCCTGTCTGTAAAAGGATTTATTATCTCATATATTTTACTTGTAATTTCACCTTAAAAAATTACAGCCCCTCCAATCTTCTTGTAACCTTCAAGGGATAAGACGCGGAGAGTTTCTGATTATCCGGACCGTCTTTATTTAATCTCATTCAAGGTTCTGGCTTCCTAGAATGCAGAACCAGAGACATCAGGCGGCCGTAGCGGGTGGGAACGTTAAATGTGATGGGTCCCATCAGGGCCGATCCTGGCTCCTCTGAAGACGAATACTGAAATGATACCCCCCCCCCCCCCCCACATTTAAAATAATAAGAAAGGTAATTGAATGGTCATGGGGGTTAATGGAGCCAAAAGTAGAGAAAGTTCAGAATGTTGCCCCTCACACTGGAATGTGCTGCCTGAGGTGAGATAGTCATCTGGCTTCATGATAGATATGGACCTAGGTGCATTTACCAAAGACTATGAAGGGAACAACATTATCTTAATAGTAAAGACAGATGGAGTTTATATAGCATAAGGGGGAGCTTCAACAATAGGTCACACCACCAGCTCTTACTACTTAAAGCAGTGTTTTTCAACCAGCATGCCTCCAACTGTTGCAAAACTACAACTCCCAGCATGCCTGGATAGCCAAATAGACTGGATACAATTGTCTCCACTACTCAGCCAAGAGCAGGACTAGCTATGTACAATGTATCAGTCTGGTGTCCAGGATGTTTAGCTCACAGAGCATTGTCTAGACTGGATACAATTGTCTCCACTACTCAGCTGAGAGGAGGACTAGCTATATACAATGTATCAGTCTGGAGTCCAGGATGTTTAGCTCACAGAGCATTGTCTAGACTGGATACAATTGTATCACTTCTCAGCTGAGAGCAGGACTAGCTATGCACAATGTATCAGTCTGGAGTCCAGGATGTTTAGCTCACAGAGCATCGTCTATAGACTGGATACAATTGTATCACTTCTCAGCTGAGAGCAGGACTAGCTATGCACAATGTATCAGTCTGGAGTCCAGGATGTTTAGCTCACAGAGCATTGTCTAGACTGGATACAATTGTCTCCACTACTCAGCTGAGAGCAGGACTAGCTGTGTACAATGTATCAGTCTGGAGTCCAGGGTGTTTAGCTCACAGAGCATTGTCTATAGACTGGATACAATTGTATGCCCCTCTAGCTATTGCTTTTGAATGTAAGTTGAATGTTCTGATTCACTGACCAAACATTTTAAAACTACTAAGAAATTGAAACATAAAAAGGTCTTTAAATCCATGATGTGCCCGTATAATAAAAGAGAAACAAGACTTATTACTGTTATAAAATTATTATTCAAATATATTTGGCAAGGTAGAAAGGCAAGGGTAGCTTCTCGCACTTTATACTTGCCTGTTAAATTAGGAGGCCTAGGTTCTCCAATCCTATTACCGGGCCTCACATTTAGCTCCATTGAAACAATGTTGGAATGATAGTTCAGATGCACAATGGATTTCTATGGAGACATCTATATTAGGTGCCCCACATCACGACAAGCTTTAATGGTGGTGGCTTTAACTAATTCTCTTCCTGTCACATATAGTCCCACCATCTTAGCTAGTTGCACCATATGATTATATTCGCTTTCTTCAGGCCTTCTTAATCCTATTTCTTATACAAATTCTCCTCTATCTACTTTAACATCACTTTTACCTTATGCAGATTTTTCTCCTTGGATAAAATCAGGGATATTGACATTACAACCATCCAGCGGACATGGTGGTTGCCAAGAGTGCATTCTTTTCCCTAAAAGAAAATGGTGGAGGAGAAAGAGTCATTTGGAGATCCACCAAGAAAAGTCAGAATTCCAGGAGGAGATTGCAAAGATAGCTTGAAACAGACAGAGTGCCAAAGAGAGAATTGTAAGTAACAAGAAAAAGCAAAGTTGGGCTGTTGGTGGCGCTGGTCGTGATGGAAAGAAAGCTCTGTAGACCCTTCTCAGTGTCTAAAACGTGGTTTATTCGCACAGAAAGCAACGCGTTTCTGGTCCGAACTGGACCCTTCGTCTGGCAAAGAGAGAATTGTAGCCGAGTAGGGAATATAACAAGAAACCGGTTTAACAGACTGCATAAGAGATTGCAGGGAGTAGGGGGCTAAAAGGGCATTTTCAAGAGCTACACACCTAGGGAAACCCGAGGGAGCATTGCATAATAAAAGTTGAGCTAAGTGAGCTGCTCAATAGTAATGAACAAAGTTAGGTACAGACAAGCCCCCAAAACGCTTATGAAAGTACATAATAGACCTAGGAACACGGGGAGTGTGGCCTCGCCAAATAAAACGATATACATGTGCTTGAAGTTTACGGAGGTCCGTCATCCGAACTGGGATCGGGAGCATTCGAAACAGATATAAGAGTCATCATCTTGACGGCATGTACACGTCCCAGCCACAAAATATGTGGAAGGTTCCATTTTGCACCAAAACTGCAGGTGCAGGAGCTGCAGGATGGAAGGGGCATGGGGAACCATGCAGACACATACTGGCTTACCGCATGAGGGTCAAGGAAACACAGAGCCACTGTTCCGGAACCTGACACGGAAGGCAAATTACCAGATAACAGCTGCCTGTGCAGCAGGTATGGGTAGGTGACCTGGAGAATAAAGAAACCAAGCAGACATAGACTGGCTAATTGGTAAAGGGATCACTGAACACACAGGGCCAATCCTTCGAATCCTCACACAGTAAGTGGGTTATCGAACCTCAGAGATGGGTGTGACAGGCCGGAGATGGGCGAACTAACAGAGGAGACCCCGCAGACTCTGGTGGAAAGTATAGGGCACATGGTACATGAGGGGCCATCCATGTGAAACCCCACTCCGCCAGCGGGGTACCTTAACACCAGCCTTGGTGCAGGAAGTGTGCGTGAAAGGAGCTCAGAACACAGTTTGGCTGCCCGGGAAAGGGTCTCCTGAACCCGCAGGTTTACTCCTTAGGACCTGGACCGTGGCTGCAGGAGCGGCAGCTATGCAATTGACCCGGCAGTTTGAAACTAACGGCCGGCTGACTGGCCCATAGTCCCTTTTACCTGAAGAGGCACTCTTCCGGACTGCTCACACTAATAGTGAAGGATGGAAAAGCCAGCCGTATACGCAGTTGCCCGTGATGGAGCACCAGCTAAGGCGGAAAACGTACAAACCACAGTCTGACTTGTCGACAGGGTACACCCGCAGGTGCTGGCCGGCGGCGAAAAGAGGACCACAGCATAGATAGGTCAGCCCTGTGCCCCTAACGGCAATCAATTGTCGTAGCAAAAAACTTGACAACCCCCAGGATGTAGTTCAAACATTTGCAGAGCAAATTTGCAGTGTGAGGCACCTGAGAGGATCCCACGGGGAAGTTCAGAGGTTCAGCCGAGGATGCCTTGGCGACCCAGGTCAAGGCAAAAATCAAAGGAAAGGCAGAACCAGCTGCCTAGAGCAGTATTAGAGAGGGTCACAAGACACCTGTAGTAGAACCAACTTAGGCCAGTGATAGTGGTGGACTAGACAGACAAAACACCGGAGAATCCCCCGGGGGAAGTTGTCTACTTGGAGACCCGGCAAGAAGAGATGGGTATAGTGTCTGTAGTCCCGAACTCTTCCAGAAACGGAGTTCTGGATGCTTCCAGGCCATGTCCAGAAGCCGTTAATTCAGCATGAGAACAGAATGTCTTCGAAGACTGATGATGGTGGCAGAAGGAGACTCATTGATTACCATGATCAAGCCATCCACCATGTCCGCTGTGCGAGAGGACTGTTCCGCATCCGATCCATGGGTCAAGCTAGACTCTGATAGCTCCCAGGGGAGTGAGCAAAGCACTGGGAACCCATCCCATGGAAAACCAGATTGAGAGCCGGTGGCCGGGGAACAGGATCTCGTGAGAAACGTGGGACCTGGGGCAGACAGGGGAGGGAGAGCAGTAGCACACTCTGGGGACCGCATTTGCCAAAGCGAGGAGATGGCCCCCTACTAGGAATCCTGCAGGATTGTGTGGCTTGCGGGGAAACCGGCATTACGCCGGAACCGGAGAGTTCACTGACTGCTGATAGAGAACAGCAGCAGTGACATTATTATGCTCTGCCCATGCCCTGAGCCGGGAGCTCAAGAAACCGGAGAACTACAGCACGGAACGGGAAAAGGTAAGTACTGTTGTCCTCAGTGTCACCTGCACTACATGTCGGTATCAACAGGTTAGTGCAGGTGACACTGGTGACAGATTTCCTTTAATGTTTCAGTACATATATCAGCTTGTCCTGGTGCGCTCTCCTAGACACATCATCAAATCACTATTGTCACTATTACCATCTGAATCAAATCCTGAATGTTCCCCTGAAGACTCTTCTGTAAACTTCCCTATTCCCTATAGAAAACATCCCGTATGGATGAGCCTTGTGTCTGTGCGGCGGTCATCTTCGCCTCATTGGCCTTGGTGTGTAAACATCTCTTCTGTTCTTGTTCTGATACATTTCCTTGTCGGGACAATGAGCTCTGACGTTTATTTGAACAGATACAGTGACAACGTGCTGTACATTGATACAACACCATGCACAATGAATAGGCACTTCATTTCCATTCATTTCAGGAAAAGTCCCATAGATTATCACTCTAGGGCCTTAAATAAGAGCGGAAAATAAGTGACTCATATTTACGTATTTAACCCTTTCCTTTTTTACTTTAAAACGCAAGTTGCTACAGCAATAACTCTTACGTGTAGATCAACATAGCCATTTCAAGGCTTCTTTTTTTTTTTTTGCTGGACAAAATATATATGTATAATTTATTGTACCATATCAAATATTAAGAAAAATCTTACATTTTCTGTGGGGTGAAACAGAAAATGTGAGAATGTAAGGAATTTATCATGGGGGCTTTTTTGGGGCAAATTTTTGGACAATGGGTAAAAAAAAACAACAACAAATTTTTTCCAATGTGGTGTGGACAAAAGTTTGCGATGTAGTGTGACAAAGGTTTTTAGCAAACACTCAAATTTTTGCGCACTCTCACGCCAGCCTGGACCCCACTGTTCTACATCTAAGCTACCTTGCTATTTATTAAAGGGGTATTCTGGCTTTATACATCTTATCCCCTATCCAAAGGACCAGGGATAAGATGTATGATCGCAGGGGTCCTGCCACTGGGGAGACCACTGATCTAATATATAACATAACCATCCAGACATTACCCCTCAGCTTTTGACCACACAAGACACAGTAGTCAGAATGTCCCAGCTTCTATTGTAGCAGATACAGAAGTTTCAGCACCTTCCTGGCCAGACAGCTCCGTGTATTCTTACTATCTGTCATCTGAGCAGCTGCTGCCATTCACAACCCAAAGCTGTCTGCAGAAACACATCCATGGCTGACTGGGAGATAAATGACTAGGTGCTGAGAGGACCTCATCACTTTATAGTGGAAAGGTTACAAAAGCAAAGAAACTGAAACAGAGTATTAGATTTTATTCTTTATATTTTCTGCAATAACCTATTCTCTGGTTCTGATTTATGTGACCACGTCACTAGGACATGGAGTAAAAAGAGTTAAAGAAGGAGATAAAATACTAAATCTAAATGGGACAGAATATTTTAATCTGTTATTAAATAATATATTATAATATTAATATATTAAGATACATAACTAATTATTTTTTTATTCTGAATGTCCCTACCACCTGCCCTCTATGAACAAGAATTTAACTACTATAATACTTCCACTTATGTGCCTGAATATAACTACTATAATACTGCTCCTGTATACAAGAATATAACTTCTATAATACTGCCTCCTATATACAAGAATATAACTACTATAATACTGCTCCTATATACAAGAATATAACTACTATAATACTGCTCCTATATACAAGAATATAACTACTATAATACTGCTCCTATATACAAGAATATAACTACTATAATACTGCCTCCTATATAAAAGAATATAACTACTATAATACTGCTCCTATATACAAGAATATAACTACTATAATACTGCTCCTATATACAAGAATATAACTACTATAATACTGCTCCTATATACAAGAATATAACTACTATTATACTGCTCCTATATACAAGAATATAACTACTATAATACTGCCTCCTATATACAAGAATATAACTACTATAATACTGCCTCCTATATACAAGAATATAACTACTATAATACTGCTCCTATATACAAGAATATAACTACTATAATACTGCTCCTATATACAAGAATATAACTACTATAATACTGCTCCTATATACAAGAATATAACTACTATAATACTGCTCCTATATACAAGAATATAACTACTATAATACTGCTCCTATATACAAGAATATAACTACTATAATACTGCTCCTATATACAAGAATATAACTACTATAATACTGCTCCTATATATAAGAATATACCTACTATAATACTGCCTCCTATATACAAGAATATATCTACTATAATACTGCTCCCTATATACAAGAATATAACTACTATAATACTGCTCCTATATACAAGAATATAACTACTATAATACTGCTCCTATATACAAGAATATAACTACTATAATACTGCCTCCTATATAAAAGAATATAACTACTATAATACTGCTCCTATATACAAGAATATAACTACTATAATACTGCTCCTATATACAAGAATATAACTACTATAATATTGCTCCTATATACAAGAATATAACTACTATAATACTGCTCCTATATACAAGAATATAACTACTATAATACTGCTCCTATATACAAGAATATAACTACTATAATACTGCTCCTATATACAAGAATATAACTACTATAATACTTCTCCTATATACAAGAATATAACTACTATCATGCAACCCCTATGTACACGTTGTAACCTATAATGAAAATCTCTCCCTACACTCATTAACAAAAAAATAGAACACTGAGATAGAAATGTGGGATTGCTGCAAATCTTGTCAAACTCTTGTGTCTCGAGCTGATATGTAAATGATATAAGGTGGTTACTTTAAGGTAGTTAGCTTTATGTGGGAGATTGTTGACTGCTAGACATGACTGTATTATGCACTTGAAGACAGAGGGCACTCATGGTGTACAGGCTCTGGACCTCCCAGACAGACGACCATAGAGAGAATCATGAGTAACAAGCATGAGCAGCTCCCACAATTCCCTTGTCCACCAACCAGACACAGGTGGCCCCTTCTTATACCCCCTCTTTATTACACTCCTTCATTATACCCTAATGTCTTATTACATACCCCTGTATCTTTATTGCACTCAACGGTTTCTGCATTACTCAGCCCTGTCTTTTCATTACATCCCTCTGTCTCTTCATTACACACTCCTGTCTCTTCATTACACTGCCATCTCTTCATTACATGCCCCCAATTGTTCATTACACCTCCGACTCTTCATTATATACCCCTGATTCTTCATTACACACCCTTATCTCTTCATTGCTTACCCGTCTGTTCATTACACATCCCTGTCTATTCATTACACCCCCCGTCTCTTCATTACATACCCATGACCCTTCAATATACACACCTGTCTTTTCATTACACTTCAGTCTCTTCATTACACAGGCGCCCAAGTACTAGAGTGCTGCCCTTCTATTTTATAGAAATCCTTTTACTGTAATGTTGTAATCTCATATCATCATTGCATTTACACATTCCAACCCAACATGTCCTTGGTGCGTTATTTTTTTGGTCAGTGAGCGTATAAATATATTTCAACATGCCGTCCCAGGTTGGATCTAGTAGAAGATCTTACTATCTTGTATGTGATATATAATGATGATCTATCTTACATCATTCTGGGATGTTTTTCTTCCTATTAAGCCCTAGAATGAGGTCAATGGGTCTTTAGGCTGATGACCTAAATACTACAGGACATGACTCAGCCTGCACCTTGTATAAGGTCTGAGTATGAGATCCTGCTGGATCCCACACTGTTTTCCTGTACTCATTGTATGAGAGCCCATGCGACAGTTCTAATACTACTTCAATGTGTTCTGAAATAAAATACATATCTTTCCAAATAACTTCATCCAGCCGACAAAGGCGACAGGATAGTCTTGGAAGATTACTAAGATCATAACAATGAAGCCAACAACTTCCTCAGGATACCATCTATTATAGAGCCATAGAAGGGGACCCTTTTGATAAGCTACACACCAAATTACAAAATCTTTTGGATAAAGCTTTAAAAGACAACATATTAAACAAGAAGGAAAAGAAATTCCTAACCATAACTAACCCATCCAACTCCATATTATTATCATCACCTCCCAAAACTGCATAAGAACCCCACTGCACCCCTGGTAGACCTATCTTTGCAGGCACAAACAGTCTATTATCTAACGTCTCGCAATATTTAGACTTGCTCCAACAGGATTATGTACAGGACCTGGAAAGCTACCTGAACAATTCAGATGAATTAATTAGAATATTGAGACCCATGTCATGGGAATCGAATTACATACTGCTAACATTGGACGTTGCAGCCTTATATACTAATATAAATTAATATAAAACATACAATAGGCCTAAACTCCTTAGAAAAAGACCCTAATATTGCGAGTACACAAAGAATTTCTACTAGCCTGCCTGTCACTCATCTTGGAAAATAACTTCTTTCGGTACAATGGGCGGACATATCAGCAAATACGAGGGACCGCAATGGGGACGCCAGTGGCCCCATCGTATGCAAATTTAGTAATGGAAGAATTCAAGGACAAATTTATCTGGTCCCAAGATTTATTTTCCGCTCATGTGAAAATCTATAAGAGATATTTAGATGACCTCTTTATTCTATAGACCGACATCACTGATTGAAGAATTTGTCAAGATCAAAGACAACAATTGGGGACTATCCCTTACAGCCAACTGGTCTAAAGATCGGATTGAATTCCTTGATCTTGAAATTACTCATGAACAAGATGAAATTACTACATCTACCTATTTTAAAAGTGTTGATTCTAATAGTTACTTGTCTATTTCTAGTGGCCATTTAAAGAAGTGGCGTAGCAAAGTACCCTTTGGTCAGTACAAAGGGGTCCTGAAAAACTTAACTCATGATTACACTTTTAAACAGCAGGCAAAAACTCTACAGAAAAGGTTTATTGACAAAGGTACCCAGCGTGTCTTTTAAAGGAGGCATATACGAAGACAAAAGACCTCACCCAAGAGAATTGCCTCCCATCCACATCTACAGACCTGGAAACCAAAAGGAGAAACAACAGAATACACATCCACCCCAAACTTCATTACTATCTATAATACAGCCCACAGCAGCATAAAACAAATTCTCAGCATTGGCACATCCTTCAAGATGACACAATACTACAAACACATCTGAAAAATAATCCAGGAGTTATCTTCCCAAGGGCACCCACTCTGAAAAATATTCCGGCCCCAAGTCAATTAAAAAGACACACTAAGAATAAAAAGAAGAACAATTCGAGTGTACTAAAGTCTCACCCGCTGAAAAATGGAGTGTACAAATGTGGCAAATCCAGATGTTCATGCTGTGCATGTATGGATAACCAAAAAAAAAAAAAAACACATTTAAAAGCAATCAAACGGGAGAGACGTTCACCATCAAGTCACATCTCAATTGTAACTCAAGCTTTGTAGTCTATGTTATAGAATGTGTATGCCACAAACATGAGGCTAAATCAACATAGAGCCAATATCACCAAGGGGTACCAACTGCATAGCCTCTCCAGACACTGTGAAGCTGAACACCTTAATTTGCCCATGCCCATCCACATGTACCCCATAGAGCAAATTCCAGAAGACCGACCAAACAGGATACAAACTCTAAATAACAAAGAGATGTATTGGATATATAAACTATGCTCGCTACAACCCAGAGGTCTTAATTAAATGCTTTAAGTTATTAGATGATTCAACAATATATATTCAAAATCCTTATTCTACCAATCTATGGTAACATTCCATAACATGTTCAATATCCCCAGAATGAACCTCCTCAAGAGGCCCGCCTGCTCCACTTACGTTCCCTTCAAGTCCCCTTCCCCCTTCCCAACAACCATGCCCCATCTGGTCCCTCCCCTTTCCCTTACCTATATCCCACATACACACATAACCAACCAACCCTTGTATCCCACTGAGACCTGTTATTAACCCCCAGTAAAGGATACACAATCCCCCTGGTATCTGAAGAAAAATTAAAGAAATGAAAAAGAAAACCAAATCTATCTATCTATCATATCTATCTATTTTAGATCTATCTATCTCAATACAAAAAGGAAAAAGGATGTCTAGTACAATCTCGATGCAATGAGTCATTGTTCAACAATTAAAGGGGTTCTCCGGTGCTTACACATCTTTTCCCCCATCCAAAGGATAGGGGATAAGATGCCTGATCGCGGGAGTCCCGCCACTGGGGACCCCCGTGATCTTGCACGCGGCACCCCGTTTGTAATCAGTTCCCGGAGCGTGCTCGCTCCGGGTCTCATTACAAACGACCACCGGGCCGGCGGCATGTGACGTCACGCTCCGCCCCTCAATGCAAGCCTACGGGAGGGGGCGTGATAGCTATCTCATATCTAGCTATTTCATTTCTATCTAGCTATCTATCTCATATCTATCATATCTACAGGCACAGGGTAGGCAGCACAACCTCAATAGTGCAGCTGGAGTAGAAAGGGGTGCAGGCGATGACAATGGTCCCAGTCGCAGACCACGTCCATCGGTATATACTCAAAGAAAGTCGCAGCACACCCAGGTAGCATATGGTGCAAAATAAGTGAGCTTTATTGGCCCATGTTATACATACGACGTTTCGATGGTATCACATGCTTGATAAAGATGGTGTGATACCATCGAAACGTCGTATGTATAACATGGGCCAATAAAGCTCACTTATTTTGCACCATATGCTACCTGGGTGTGCTGCGACTTTCTTGGAGTATATATCTATCTATCTCTATCTCATATCTATCTATTTCATTTCTATCTGTCTAGTTTTCTGCTTTATCATTGTCACATTGGGTCACCACTCTTCCATATGAAGTTTCCCATGTCACTCATAACATTATTTGCTAGAGATCATGCGGGTTCCTCCCTATTTTAGGAGTGTCATCTTATTTTCCTTCCTTGCCCCCTTATTGAATAATAATAAGCGTCTGCTAATGTCACCTTTGACGTTGATGTCTCCCATTTTTTTCCATTTGCTTTTGGAGGAGATTATGACAGTCACCCCCCTCCTCGGTATAAATACTTGTGTCAGGCTGCGTCTGATGAGAAGATCTAGTGTCACCCAGACTGAGCACTACACCAGCCCGGAGCACTGTGCCCTCTGCTGCATCACAGAGGCATGTACACCCGCAGAGCTGACAGACCCCGCAGAGTAAAGTCTTTTGACTCCATGAGCATAAGTTTTGATGATAACCAGATAAACAATGAGGTGAGAATCAATATTATATTGACAACTTAAAATGTTTACATTTAAATTTCTATTATTATTATTATTGATATTATTATTATTAATATTATTATGTTATGAATGTTTTACATAGTCAACATAAAGTTGTAGATTTCATGCCGTTCTATGTAACACCTGATAACCCCAAAAAAAAAAAAAAAAATCGACATGCATTCCTTTTGGCAAGTTCAGCTCTGCTACTTCTGCAGATCTTCCCCTACCTCTGGATCTCCAGCTGTTATAAAACTACAACCCCCATCATGCCCTGGTGGCCAAATGTTGGGCATGATGGGAGTTGTAGTTTTAAACAGAGGGAGAGCCACAGGTTGGGGACACGGCCTTGTATATTAACTTTGCCTAGCACACTAAAATGTATTGTACTATATAGCGATGTGTACGCTATCTAGTAATAACTTTAAGAAATCAAAAACTATTTACTATTAAGTTAATTTATTATTATTATTTTTATTTTTTATTATTTGTCTTTTGTGGCCAGAGCTTAATTTATCAAATGTAGCAGAGTTGGTTTTGTCAGATGTAGCAATTTTCATTTAGAAAAAAAAAATTCTGCATTATCGTAACCCATATAATTATCACAATGTATATAACCCACCGCAAACAGCTACATGACAAACTCCGCTCTGCTCCATTTGTTCACCTTCTTGGCCAACTGCCCAACCATTAGCTATAATGCTAAGATCAGATCGCTGGGCACAGCAGACATGTCACGGTCCAGTAGATCCTGTGTACACTTTATCTCTATTATAAATATATATATGTATATTTTTGCTATCGTTATCATGAATACATAACAGATAAATCCTGTAATTCAGAGAACACTATCAGCAGCGACAATATAAACGGCAATGTTATCAAAGGGACGTAATTACAATGTGAATGGAGTCGTAGAGCAGAGGTCAGACTCCGAGAAGACAAATATTTATACAACAACGCAATAAATCTGCCCAGATTTCTGTTCTTTACTATTCATTTCCAGAATGGGACTGTGCACAATAAAATCTTATATTATTTTGGATTTTTAAAGGTTTATGTAAGTAAAGCTCAATCATCTCATAATAAAAATGGTTACAACTTTCCAACTGGTTACAATTGTATCACTTCTCAGCTGAGAGCAGGACGAGCTATGTCCAATGTATCAGCCTGGAGTTCCGGATGTTTAGCTCACAGAGCATTGCCTAGACTGGATACAATTGTATCACTTCTCAGCTGAGAGCAGGACTAGCTATGTACAATGTATCAGCCTGGAGTCCAGGATGTTTAGCTCACAGAGCATTGTCTAGACTGGATACAATTGTATCACTTCTCAGCTGAGGGCAGGACTAGCTATGTACAATGTATCAGTCCGGAGTCCAGGATGTTTAGCTCACAGAGCATAGTCTAGACTGGATACAATTGTATCACTTCTCAGCTGAGAGCAGGACTAGATATGTACAATGTATCAGCCTGGAGTCCAGGATGATTAGCTCACAGAGCATTGTCTAGACTGGATACAATGGTATCCCTTCTCAGCTGAGAGCAGGACTAGCTATGTACAATGTATCAGTCCGGAGTCCAGGATGTTTAGCTCACAGAGCATTGTCTAGACTGGATACAATTGTATCCCTTCTCAGCTGAGAGCAGGACTAGCTATGTACAATGTATCAGTCCGGAGTCCAGGATGATTAGCTCACAGAGCATGGTCTAGACTGGATACAATTGTATCACTTCTCAGCTGAGAGCAGGACTAGCTATGTACAATGTATCAGTCTGGAGTCCAGGATGTTTAGCTCACAGAGCATTGTCTAGACTGGATACAATTGTATCACTTCTCAGCTGAGCATTGGCTCATGTGGATGTGGACGTTTACACCACTGGGGATTATGCGAGATCTCATCTCCAGACATCTTAAGAAGGGCACAGGAACAGAACTTATGTCTGCAAATCTCCAAGTCTGAACACACTGTGCATGCTGACCATTAGAGATGGAGACATATACAGTGGCGCAGCTATGGGGCTGGATTCATCCCAGGTGCTCAATGTGCCTAAAATGTTTTGGGATGTTTTCTATCTATAGTCACATGATAGAGTTGCACAGTGGTTTTTGTATAAATTTTTGCAAAAATGTTTTACATTTAATTGATAAAAAAAATTACTAAATTACTGCAAAAACGAAATTAAATGAACAGAACGGCAGTATGCTAGGACACTTAACACATCAAACCAGTGGTTCAGCCTACAACCAATATGTACTGGTTCCGTAAATGGTGTAGTGACACTTTAAAAAACTTTTGACGTGCTGTAGAGATGAATGTTGAATGTTTTGATCGGTCAGGGTCTGAGTGTTCAGACCCCGACCGATCGCTACAACAAGTCGGGAGTAGAGCACTGTGTGCCACATGACCAAGATAATATTACAATTTAAGTTTATAGATCATTCTAGGGATTGAGTTTGAACACTTTTAACATGTCTCCAGGACAGTGTTTCCCAACAGGTGTGTCTTCAGCTGTTGCAAAACTACAACTCCCAGCATGCCCGGACAGCCAAAGGCTGTCCGGGCATGCTGGGAATTGTAGTTTTGAAACACACCAGATAGAAGTATATCATAGAATAATATGCCATGTGTGTCCTATCAATGTTGCAGTTCACCAAGTCAAACTATATGAAGAGTGAAGACAACAAAGAAAACAATGAAAACGTGGCTGAGAAAAGCCGAGCGTCCGTGATATTTTCCCTGAAAAACGAAGTTGGAGGACTTGTGAAGGCGTTGAAACTTTTTCAGGTACACAAAATGCTTTTAGGGTCTTTTTTTTTTATTATTTTTTTTTGCAATATTACTTTATATTATTATGGATCTTCACCACAAAGTACAGGGAATAATAAATATATATATATATATATATATATATATATATATATATATATATATATATATATATATATATATATATATATATATATATATATATATAATGTATATACATATAAATAAAAAAATAAACACAAATATAAATACATAAACACACTATATATATATATATATATATATATATATATATATATATATATATATATATATATATACGGTATGTAATCAACTTGCTACACTATTCATCCCCAACCAGTGACTAACAAGCAAAACAGCTGTCAGGGAATGATGGGAGTAACAGTTTCAGTTCTGCAATAGCTGGAGTGTCTATGGCTAGTATCAGGGCATGATGGGGGATATAGTTGGGCACACCATTGGCAGTCTGCTGAAAAAGTGTAGTTTTGCAACAGCTGGATAGTCTACTGCTGGGAAGGCATGATGGGAGTTGTAGTTTTGAAACAGCCTGCAGCTGCCAAAGAAAAATGAGAGTAAAAGTTTAGCAACAGGTGGTTGTCAGGCCATGCTGAGTGTTGTAGTATGCAACAGCTGAAGGGTCTGCGGCTATTCGGGCATGCTGGGAGTTGTAGTTTAGTAACAGCTGCAGAGCTACAGCTTAAAGTGCAACTCAACTGATGTCTCAGGTAGCAGTAAATTTGATTAAATTCTCACGCCATCCAAGACTTGTGCAAGATTACAGCATTCAATTTCCATTTTGCGGAAGTCCCATGCAAGTCTATGGGACTTCAGCCAAATCCATAGATTGAACACCTAGTATTGTGCAGGGCTTGGAAGGCAAGAAATCACTGGTGTTGTGCTTTAAAGGGGTACTCCAGGGGAAAACTTTTTTTTTAATGAACTGGCGCCAGAAAGTTAAACAGATTTGTAAATTACTTCTATTAAAAAATCTTAATCCTTTCAGTACATTTTAGCAGCTGTATGTACAGAGGAAATTATTTTCTTTTTTAATTTCTTTTTTTTGTCTTGTCCACAGTGCTCTCTGCCGACACCTCTGTCCATGTCAGGAACTGTCCAGAGTAGGAGCAAATCCCTATAGCAAACCTCTCCTGCTCTGGACAGTTCCTGACATTGACCACAGTGCTCTCTGCTGACACCTCTGTCCCACAGAAAAGAACAACTCAACTTCCTTTGTAGTATGGACAGTTCCTGAACCGGGCATCAGGTGTCAGCAGAGAGCACTGTGGACAAGACAAAAAAGAAATTCAACAAGATAAGTACTAAAAAGTACTGGAAGGGTAAAGATTTTTTTAATAGAAGTAGTTTACAAATCTGTTTAACCTTCTGGCACCAGTTGATTTAAAAATAAATAAATAATGTTTTCCACGGGAGTACCCCTTTAAGGATCACTGTGCTACAAGATGACCTGAATATACAAAGTAGTAGTCATCCTCATTGACAGCAGGAAAGAATTGACATCTCCAACCACTCCAATACAGAAATTTATAAAGGTTACATTATATGTCCAGATTATCTATACATTTCTCTATGTTCATCTCATAATGAAAAATAAATCGTGACAGGTCCCCTTTAAGAACTAAGCCAGTGTAAGCGATTACCTATTTGATGTGATCCGTATTGTAAACTACTGTATCATTTTATTCCTCAAGGAAAAGCATGTTAATCTCATTCACATTGAATCTCGAAAATCCAAAAGAAGGAATTCTGAATTTGAAATCTTCCTGGACTGCGACAGTAGCAGAGAGGAGCTGAATGAGATCTTCTCGCTGCTCCGGCCACATGTCAATCTGATCAGCATGAACCCGCCGGAAAACTTCAGCGTCGAAGAAGATGGTAATAGGAAACTGCATATAGAATTGTTGTATACCTATAAAATATATAGTACAGTAGAAATCTATGGCAAGAAGGGGAAGAGAGTTCACTGTAGAGTAAGACAGAGGCTGAGAGAGACACTGAGAAAGTGCTGAAGGCTCTAGTAAGTGTTATATCTCACCCCAGTACTGGATTCACATCTTACACTGCTCAGTACGGCTCTATAATGTCAAACAAAAATAGAGAAACAGAAACGAGGCCACACATTCACAATTTGTATTTTGATCTACTTGCTTCTCAGCATAATTACAAAATCTAAAAGGTTGCTAGTATACATTTTGATTAAAAAATACAAGCCTACTCGCCACGTAAAGACACCTGAGCCGAGTGGGGTCCCTAATCTAACATCGGTGTAGCGCCAGGTGATGACCACTGCCTCCGCCACACCAAGCCCACAGGGGGAATGACCCAGTGGCCAGGTAGCCCCACTGCTGCCCAACCAAGCCCCTGGTTCTGGGCCACACTACCCCACAGACAATGCATCACAGCAACAATGTCAGCCACCGAGCACCACACCAGTGTGAACACCTACCATGTGCCAGAGGGCTCTACAATGTCCTCCATGCTACTGCTGATTCTTAGGGTGTGCTATGGAGATATAGTGAAGCAGGATCCTCTCTTTTGTGTGTGCAGTGTATGGAGTCTTCATAGCAGCTAGTCTACACCCAGTAGCACAGGTACAGCTGTAAATTAGAGATGAAGCCTTCAGGGGGGGAAACTGGTGACATATACGAGTTATATAATGTCCAGAAATAGTATTACTCATCATGTACACACACATAATAGTTTATTCTGAAATATTACCTGAGTTCATGTATACTTCAACTTTTTCTTTTTCATTCTAGATATGGAAAGCGTTGCTTGGTTTCCCACAAAAATCTCTGATCTGGATAAATGTGCAAACAGAGTGCTGATGTATGGATCTGACCTGGATGCAGATCACCCCGTAAGTAATAGCGCTGCAACAATGTATATATTCCTAAAGGGTTGCTAACCCTTATGTCATCTGCTTATTACAGTGCAGTATAGTTATAATAGGATCTTATGACTGTCTGTAATTTTACATATTTCCTTGCTGGCTTTGCTTATATTTCAGTATTTCTATTAACCATTGTTTTTTTTGTTTTTGTTTTTTTTAGGGCTTCAAGGACAATGTGTATCGTAAGAGGAGGAAGTACTTTGCAGACACTGCCATGAACTACAGATAGTATGTACACAGTCTTCTCATTAAATGTTTATTAATATGGGGCTGTCATGTTACATGCCCAATTTTTACTAAAATAGGTTGCTGAGGGCTGGAATGCCTCCTTGCTCCCCCCTCCCATCCCTGTCCGTGCTTGATTGACAGTCAGCTGGAAGCCAAGCCCTGTTTCCAAGTCTTGTTCTAAACTGTGCATACAGATTGTGCGCAGGTGCGAGCTGGAAAACAGGGCTCGGCTTCCATCTGACTGTCTATCAAGCATGAACAGGGGTGGGGGGTTGGCGAGTAGGCATTTCAGTCCTCAGCACTTCAGGGTCTTGGAAAGACCTCTTTGATCCAGACAATAAAGACATTTTACTAAATTATCACAGTGTTTTCCAACAAGGGTGCCTCCAGCTGTTGCAAAACTACAACTCCCAGCATGCCCAGACAGCCTTTGGTCTGGTCTATACAGAATACACAAAAAGGAAGTTTCTATCTTCTATAACAGTGTTTCCCAACCAGAGTGCCTCCAGCTGTGGCCAAACCACAAATCCCAGCATGCCGGACAGCAAAAGGTAGTTTGGCCACAGCTGGAGGCACCCTGGTTGGGAAACACTGTTCTATAAGGCCTATAAGTTATAACTGTTATAAGATCACACATACTATATCTATGCCATTGCTTGTCCTATCTTCGGTTCAAGGTTAAAGGGGCTATCCAGGAAAAAAAATTTATATACATAAATGTATATCTCAACTGGCTCCAGAAAGTTTAACAAATTTGTAAATTACTTCTATTAAAAAATCTTCATCCTTTCAGTACTTATGAGCTGCTGAAGTTGCGTTGTTCTCTGATGACACCTGTCTCAGGAACGGTCCAGAGTAGAAGCATATCCCATAGTAAACCTCTTCTACTCTGTGTAGTTCCCGAGACAAGCAGAGATGTCAGCCGAGAGCACTATTGCCAGACAGAAAAGAACAACTCAACTTCAGCAGCTGATAATTATTGGAAGCATTAAACATTTTTAATAGAAGTAATTTAATAAATCTGTTTAACATTCTGGAGCCAGTTGATATATATATATATTTTTTTTCCTGGAATACCCCTTTAATGAGAAACCATTAACCTATTGTGTGCTGCCACGCATGATCAGGAAATATATATTTTATAGTAACTGTTGTAAATCTTTCACAGTGGGGATCCAATACCTCGTATCGAATTTACTGAAGAAGAGGTGAAGACTTGGGGCACAGTTTTTCGAGAACTGAATAAATTATACCCAACCCATGCCTGCCGAGAGTATCTCAAGAACCTGCCTCTACTCTCCAAACACTGCGGATATCGGGAGGACAATATTCCCCAACTAGAAGACGTATCAAGATTTCTTAAAGGTAAAACATTAACTAGAACTCCAGCAAAGAGAGCCGGTAACTTCACCCTTTTTGGTCATCATGGGAACTTATAGCTGGAGTTTTAAGACAGTATCTGGCAATTCCGACCTATAAGGATGTCCAGACCTGCTTTATTTGGCCATCTTGGTGCAATTTTGAACGTTATACGTATTTAACTATTTCTGTAGGTCAATGTTACCCAACCAGGCTGCCTCAAGCTGTTGCAAAACTACAATTCCCAGTATGCCTCCTCGCTCCTCCTCCCATCCCTGTTTGTGCTTGATTGACAGTCATCTGGAAGCTGAGCCCTGTTTCCAAGTCTTGCTTTTGCACTGTCCATACAGGTTGTGCGCAGGTGTAAGATTTGGAAACAGGGCTCGGCTTCCAGATGCCTGTCAATCAAACAGGGACAGGGTATGGGAGGGGAAGCGAGGAGGTGTTCCAGTCCTCAGCACATTAGGGTACTGGGAACACCTTTATGACACTTTTACCAAAGAGTAAAAGCATTTTACTACATTACAGGAGAACATACAGATACGTGACAGGTACCACATGTCTCTTGTCCTAACAGTGTCAGCAGTTCAGAATGTGAATTGCACCTGACAGATTCCTTATAATAAGTACAAATCTATGCCTGGTCATAGTGTACATCAGTTTTCCCAACCAGGGAGCCTACAGCTGTTGCAAAACTACACCTCCCAGCATGCCTGGACAGCCTTCGGCAATCTGGTTATGCTGGGTGTTGTAGTTTTGCAACAGCTGGAGGTAACCCTGGTTTGGGAACACTGCTGTAGGTGAATAATATTTAGCGTTATACTGCCCCCTTGAGTACAGTAGGTGTAACCGCAGATAGTGCTCTGTTACATGGTCTCTATACAGCAGTGTATCCCAAACAGAGTGCCTCCAGGTGTTGCAAAACTACAACTCCCAGCATGCTGGGAGTTGTAGTTTTGCAACAATTGGAGGCACCCTGGTTGGGAAACACTGCTGTACAGACTCCATACCAGTGCTTCCCAACCAGGGTGCCTCCAGCTGTTGCAAAAGTACAAGTCTGGGTATGCTGGGAGTTTTAGTTTTGCAACAGCTGGAGGCACCCTGGTTGAGGAAAACTGCTCCATACACAAGGCTCATAAGGACATTATTTTTTTATTCTTTTGCAGAACGCACAGGATTTACAATCCGCCCTGTAGCTGGATATTTATCTCCTAGAGACTTCTTGGCCGGCCTAGCGTTTCGTGTCTTTCACTGCACCCAATATGTCAGACACAGTTCTGACCCCCTGTATACCCCTGAACCGTAAGTACAACACAGTATATATAGTTCCTAATACTGAGATGGTTAACGTTTCCTGTAAGTCTTAAAGGGGTACTCCGGTGGAAAACCTTTTTTTAAATTTTTTTTTTAAGTCAACTGGTGCCAGAAAATTAAACAGATTTGTAAACTACTTCTATAAAAAAATCTTAATCCTTCCGGTACTTATTAGCTGCTGAATACTACATAGGAAATAATTTTCTTTTTGGAAAACAGAGCTCTCTGCTGACATCACAAGCACAGTGCTCTCTGCTGACATCTCTGTCCATTTTAGGAACTGTCCAGAGTAGGAGAAAATCCCCATAGCAAACCTATCCTGCTCTGGACAGTTCCTAAAATGGATAGAGATGTCAGCAGAGAGCTCTGTGTTCCAAAAAGAAAATAATTACCTCTGTAGTATTCAGCAGCTAATAAGTACTGGAAGGATTAAACATTTTTAATAGAAGTAATTTACAAATTTGTTTAACTTTCTGGCACCAGTTGTTAAAAAAAAAAAAAAGTTTTACACCAGAGTACCGCTTTTAAGATGTTGAATGACAATATAGGGAAACAGCCTTGTTTGCATTCAGTGATAAAAACTGGCTGGGTTCACATCACGTTTTAGGCAATTCGG
Source organism: Hyla sarda (assembly GCF_029499605.1). Classification (NCBI taxonomy): domain Eukaryota; kingdom Metazoa; phylum Chordata; class Amphibia; order Anura; family Hylidae; genus Hyla; species Hyla sarda. Next base: position 295,315,996 of record NC_079194.1, read on the forward strand.
GACAGTCTGCGGTTTTCCCACCGGACCTAAAACTGTGGGAAAACCGCATATGGGAAAAAATGAGCTGACCAAAGTCAGCGTTTCACTCTGGTCGGCTCATTGAAATACATTAAATATGAGCCACATATGGCAGGGATAGGGGAGTGCCCAGTTTTAGCTCCCCCCAGCCGTATGCGGTCCCGTATTGCCTAAAACATGATGTGAACCCAGCCTGACCTAGTCCATGTCATACGACTGATTGAGCTGTTAGGTTGTATTCACACCTGGAAAACTTGTTGTAGAAACTTCAGTGACTTTGCGGAGTATGTATCAATAATGGTGTTACAATGTGTGATTTTAGGCATTTTTTTTCCGTCAAATGGAGCGTAGTTGCGCCAAAATTATCAATTGTCGCATTCAAGTTTGTAATTTTGGCACAAATGCAGCCCTACAAAAGGAGTAGAACCCTGCCCCAATTTCTGTCTGTGTGGCAGCAGCTGAAAAATGTTAAAAGGGAACTCCCCTGGAAAACATTTTTTTAAATCAACTGGTGACAAAAAGTTAAACAGATTTGTAAATTACTGTAAATATTCTTTACCCTTCCTGTACTTAGCTGCTGTATGCTCCACAGGAAGTTCTTTTCTTTTTCACTTTCCTTTCTGTCTGACCACAGTGCTCTCTGCTGACATCTCTGTCCATCTTAGGAACTGTCCGGAGCAGGAGAGGTTTCCTATGGGGATTTGATCCTACTCTGGACAGTTCCTAAAATGGACAGAGATGTCAGCAGAGAGAACTGTGGCCAGACAGACAGGAAATTCAAAAAGAAAAGAACTTCCTGTGGCACATACAGCAGCTGATAAGTACTGGAAGGATTAAGATTTTTAATAGAAGTAATTTACAAATCTGTTTAACCTTTAAGTTTAAAATGACAGAATTTTCATCGAATACATAAAGAAAAGCTATGGGGAGCAAAGATTAAATCTATATTTAAACTCATACCTATTTGCTGAGGGTTCGCTACCTTGTGCTATTCCAGATTGCTCCTGATATTATGTATAATTGACTTATAATTATTTTTCTTAATAATTTTAGTGACACTTGCCATGAGCTCCTTGGACACGTTCCTCTTCTGGCTGAACCCAGTTTTGCGCAGTTCTCTCAGGAAATTGGGCTGGCATCTTTAGGGGCATCGGACGAAGCTGTTCAGAAACTGGCTACGGTATGTGCCCATGTAAAGAATGATCAGAGAGAGACGTTATCAGCACATAATAAAAATAATAATAAAAATAATAATCAGTTATTATAAAAAGTAAATTATTTCCTACATAACTTGGTAATCTATATTATAACGTTAAAATGTTTAGTACACCTGGAAATGCAGTTTGTTTTGGAGCTTCTGTCATAAATTTTTTTTTATAAAGAACACAAGAATAAAATATTTTCCTGATCTCAGTTGCTGATATTATAGGATTAAAGGGGTACTCTGGTAGAAAAAAAATTTATTAACTGGTGCCAAAAATTTTAAAAGATTTGTAAATTACTTCTGTTTAAAAATCTTAATCCTTACGGTACATATCAGCTGCTGTATTCCCCAGAAGAAGTTGTGTAGTTCTTTCCAGTCTGACCACAGTGCTCTCTGCTGACCCCTCTGTCCATGTCAGAAACTGTCCAGAGTAGGAGCAAATCCCTATAGCAAACCTCTCCTGCTGTGGACAGTTCCTGACAGTGACCACAGTGCTCTCTGCTGACACCTCTGTCCCACAGAAAAGAACAACTCAACTTCCTTTGTAGTATACAGCAGCTGATAAGTACTGGAAGGATTTAGAATTTTAAACGGATGTAATTTACAAATCTGTTTAACTTTTTAGCACCAGTAGATTTTAAAGAAATGGTTTTCCACCGGAGTACCCCTTTAATTACAATATGAAACAGTATAAGGCAGAGTTCACATATTTTATTTTACATTCTGATTTTCGTCCATAATCTACATTATATTAGGAAGAGGAGAACAATGTTTTATAGGACTATATATATGAATATCTGTTCTGTATGTTGTCATTTATGTTTCATATTCTTTTCGCAGTGCTACTTTTTCACAGTGGAATTTGGTTTGTGCAAACAAGAAGGGAAACTTAAAGTATATGGGGCTGGACTGCTCTCTTCCATAAGTGAACTCAAAGTAAGTGTTCATGCAATGTTTAAAGGGGTATTCCAGCCAAAGGATAGGGGATAAGATGTCTGATCGCAGGAGGGGCTCTCTCTATAGGATCAGGATCTATAGTAGTTATACACCTCCCTCCAGCTCTATCTGTATACTGCTTCTGTTATCTCTATGGGATCAGGATATATAGTAGTTATACCCCTCCCCCCAGCTCTATCTACATACTGCTGCTATATCTATAGGATCAGGATATATAGTAGTTATACAAAAAAAAACAACGTAGTCTCAAGGTGATAACAGGTGCTCAACCCCAAGTGCAATTGTGCACACATACAATGGGGCAGAGGACCTGCACCTATGGACAAGAGTGGGGTTTCAATCCTGTGGTAACTATACAATGACATTAGCTAATCCTCAAAACTGATGTAAAAATGAGACATTAGCCAGTATATCCTTATATGAAGGACATACCTGAGCCCGCATACCACGCCAAGGTTTCTCATGTGATGCGGGACCTAACCACTAACCTTTTTCCTGGCCAGATACATATAACCAGGAACCAGATATACAGCAGCCTAAGGTCCAACTTGCAGACTGCTTCCCAGTCGCCTCCAGTGTGTACTAGGCACACATACAATGGGAGGGGGAGACAGGTTACAAGCCCCACCCTTGCTGGTCTATATATAGCAGGCCTCACAGGTGAAACCCCCAATGCTACCCAATAAGATAAAAGGGCGCATTGGTATAAGCCTTAAAAGATGCTTGCCGGCTTATATTTGCATGAACATGGCTATAGCAGGAAACTCAACCCCAAGTGCAATTGTGCACCTTCGCTGGGGTGGAGGCCCTGCACTTGTCAACCGTTGCTAAGGGCGATATCCTTAAAGTATACGGGGCTGGACTGCTCTCTTCCATAAGTGAACTCAAAGTAAGTGTTCATGCAATGTTTAAAGGGGTATTCCAGCCAAAGGATAGGGGATAAGATGTCTGATCGCAGGAGGGGCTCTCTCTATAGGATCAGGATCTATAGTAGTTATACACCTCCCTCCAGCTCTATCTGTATACTGCTTCTGTTATCTCTATGGGATCAGGATATATAGTAGTTATACCCCTCCCCGCCAGCTCTATCTACATACTGCTGCTATATCTATAGGATCAGGATATATAGTAGTTATACACCTCCTCTCCAGCTCTATCTGTATACTGCTGCTATCTCTATAGGATCAGGATATATAGTAGTTATACATATCACCTGAAGTTCTATCTGTATACTGCTGCTATCTCTAGGAGATAAGGATCTATAGTAGTTATACACCTCCCTCCAGCTCTATCTGTATACTGCTTCTGTTATCTCTATGGGATCAGGATATATAGTAGTTATACACCTCCCCCCCAGCTCTATCTACATACTGCTGCTCTCTCTATAGGATCAGTATATATAGTAGTTATACACCTCCCCTCCAGCTCTATCTGTATACTGCTGCTATCTCTATGGGATCAGGATATATAGTAGTTATACACCTCCCCTTCAGCTATATCTGTATCCTGCTGCTCTCTCTATAGGATCAGTATATATAGTAGTTATACACCTCCCCTCCAGCTCTATCTGTATACTGCCGCTGCTATCTCTATGGGATCACGATATATAGTAGTCATATACCTCCAAGTGCAGTGATAAGACTCCATCCCTAAACTCTTCAGAGGATTCATAGGAAATGTAGGCAGCATTAGGAAACCATTTCAGCGAACACAAGTAGAGATGAGCGAACTTACAGTAAATTCGATTCGTCACGAACTTCTCGGCTCGGCAGTTGATGACTTATCCTGCGTAAATTAGTTCAGCTTTCAGGTGCTCCGGTGGGCTGGAAAAGGAGGATACATTCCTAGGAAAGAGTCTCCTAGGACTGTATCCACCTTTTCCAGCCCACGGGAGCACCTGAAAGCTGAACTAATTTATGCAGGATAAGTCATCAACTGCCGAGCCGAGAAGTTCGTGACGAATCGAATTTACTGTAAGTTCGATCATCTCTAAACACAAGCTCAAACAGGTAAAGACAAGGCATAGACCAGAATCTCTACATTATTTTATTATAATTCTGCACTATATAAGCAAAAACATAAATTCCAGGAGTGCTTCTTTAAGGGTCAGTAGTGCAATATGTACTGCCACCTATTGGTAAAAGTGTATAATGCAGTGAACTATAGTTAGTGTTACAAATTGCAAATAAGTATCTTATACCATGTTAGAATGCAAAAATTTACTTATAATGTGGAATAATAAAAATAATATTTTTTTTCTGTTTCTTTTTTTAGCACTCACTCTCAGGGAATGCCAACGTAAAGCCTTTTGATCCTATGGTGACCTGCACTCAGGAGTGCATCATTACCACCTTCCAGGACATCTACTTTTACTCAGATAGTTTTGAAGAAGCCAAAGAAAAAATGAGGTAGGCTCGAAAGACAAATCATAATATATGACAGCGGAGAAGGGGTTAAAGGGATTATCCAGGAATAGAGAAACAGCTGATTTCTTCCTAAATAAATAAACAAACAAACAAACACCACCACCCCTGTCCTCAGGTTTTGTGTGGTATTACAACTTGGCTCCATTCACTTCAATGGAACTGAACTGCAATACAGCACACAACCTGAGGACAGCGGTGGCGCTGTTTTTAGAAGAGGATGGCGGAGTGGACTCTGATTCTAATACCTCTCTTACTTTTCACCCATAGGGAGTTTGCAAAGACCATCAAGCGCCCATTTGGACTGAAATACAATCCGTACACCCAAAGCGTGCAGATCCTCAAGGACACCCACAGCATCACCAATTTGGTGAGCGACTTGCGCCACGAACTAGATATTGTCAGCGACGCCCTCAATAAGATGAACAAGCAGCTCGGCGTTTGATCGCCCGGATCACGCAAGCCTGATGATCCGCACGGGCCGATATATTTTGTGATAAATCTGCTTGTTTCGGGATGTTATCCTTGTATGAAAATTCTATCCTAGCGCTTGAATGTATCGCGATTGTCTAGAGATTTATTTTTGTAAATGAAAGAGACATGGAGGAATGTGCAACTTCCTGAGAAGACTGCGGATGGGAAACGCTCATAGATTTTCATGTGGAGGTGTTATCTGTCTTTATTAGGTATGAGGTGTATGTCCTATATAGCTGTTGGTCTTCTGCTATACTGCATGTACATAGACAAATTGCAGCAAATTATCTATTTGGAATCCTTTAAAAGGGGTACTCCGGTGAAAAACAATTTTTTTTTCATTTCAACTGGCTCTAGAAAGTTAAACAGATTTGTAAATTACTTCTATTAAAAAATCTTAATTCTTCCAGTGCTCATCAGCTGCTGAAGTTGAGATGTTCTTGTCTGTCTGACAACAGTGCTCTATGCTGACACCTCTGTCTGTCTCAGGAACTGTCCAGAGTAGCAGCAAATCCCCATAGCAAACCTCTCCTGCTCTGGACAGTTCCTGACATGGACAGAGGTGACAGCAGAGAGCACTGTGGTCAGACAGAAAAGAACGACTCAACTTCACCAGCTGATAAGTACTGGTAGGATTAAAAAAAAAAATAATAGAAGTAATTTACAAATTTTAACTTTCTGGAGCCAGTTGATATGATTTATTTTTTATTTTTGATGGAATACCCCTTTAAGTCAGTGCTTTCCAACCAGGCTGCCTCCAGCTGTTGCAAAACTACAATTCGGCTGTCCGGGCATGCTGGGAGTTGTAGTTTTGCAACAGCTGGAGGCAGCCTGGTTGGGAAACACTTTTTTTTTATTGTATAATCTAAAGTGCACCTCCACTTTTATCTATCGTCTGATACAGAAATGATTGTGCCCTATAGTAAAGCTAAGAATGGGCCCCTCTTACTACTCAAAATTCTGCTAAATAAACTACATCCACTGCCGAAGATAGCCAAAAACAGTGCTCAGCTATCTGTGGCAGCCCAAAGAGCAGGATTGACCGCGGCTCTGTTCTAATGGGGGTTCTCGAAATCACTGGGGGGGGGGGGGGGGGTCCCCAATAGTTTGATCCCCAGCGGTCATACACTTATCCACAGTGTTGTTGGTGGGACAACCCCTTTAAATGGAGTTGAAATCCCCGTGAAGAATCAAGTGGTACACATTCCACATATGGCTTAGTGATTTCTATAAATCCACGTTACGATAATAGGCCTTTCATTTTTTTACATCAGGTTCCTGCTAATAAAATCGGAAATATACTTTATTTTTACAGATTTTTTTTACCAGATACGAAAAAAAATAAAAATAAATTATAAATAAAATTGCTTGCAATACCATGCCTGACCACACGGTGTGCTGTGAACACTGACTGAGCACAGATCAATAATCAGGCGAAAAATGTACAATGCTCTACAGCGCCAGCTAGTGGTATAAAGGTTGTAAAAGTGCAATAGTTTACATCTATTATTTCTCTACTATTTTTCACAGGGACAATTCTTTCGTATAAAGTATAAGACTGTGTCCTCCAGGTTGAAGACCATTGATATAAGGCAGTGTTTTCAAACCAGCGCGCCTCCAGCTGTTGCAAAACTACAACTCCCAGCATGCCCGGACAGCCTTCGGCTGTCCGGGCATGCTGGGAGTTGTAGTTTTGCAACAGCTGGAGGCACGCTGGTTGTGAAAAGCTGGTATAAACATATAGGGCAGTGTTGGTGCTGTTCTACTTTTATTATCTTAATCCGGCTTAGCTGCTGAATGTATTCATGACAATGATCTCTGCAACGTTGCAGCGTATTACATTAAGCCGGTTAGTGGTCACGTTCATGTCCTGACTCACGTTGCGTGGTATGATATTCCCGTACTTTAAAATTTCAGAAATATTTAAATTTCCTGTATTACAGAATGTGCTTTGCTGCCCCCTGGTGTTTAATGGCGTCAGTCTTTTTTTGACTCTCCAGGTGATAAGTTAACCCTTTCTCTCCGGCTTCATAGTAATCCCATTGATTGTTCACACGGTGCCTACATATCAAGTGTTATTTTCACGGTCCATTTTCTTACTATGTATATTTTTTTGTCACATTGTGTGTATTTAGGGCTATTTACTACAATAAAATATATCTATATACACATCCCCGTGGTTTGTCCTTTTTCGTTTACGCCCTGTAATGCCGTATTAACAGAATATATATGGTCACTGTCATTTTAAACAATAGCCCCCCCCCCCCCCCCCCAAAGGGGACCATGCTATGGTGTGATGGTGCCGTAATATTTTGTGGTCAAAAGTGGGCACTGCAACTGTGTGGGATGTAAAAAGAATATTAGAATAATATTTTGGGGGCATATTTTGATCTATAGGATGAGAATATATAGTTGTTATACACCTCCTCTCCAGCTCTATCTGTATACTGCTGCTATCTCTATGGGATCAGGATATATAGTAGTTATACACCTCCCCTCCAGCTATATCTATATACTGCTGCTGTTATTGCTATGAGATCACGATATATAGTCGTTATACACCTCCCCTCCAGCTCTATCTGTATACTGCTGCTGTTATCTCCATGAGATCAGGATATATAGTAGTTATACACCTCCCCTCCAGCTCTGTCTGTTTACTGCTGCTATCTCTGTGGTATCAGTATAAATAGTAGTTATACACCTCCCCTCTCAGCTCTCTGTATACTGCTACTATATCTATGGGATCAGGATATACACCTCCCCTCCCAGCTCTATCTGTATACTGCTGCTATATCTATGAGATCAGTATATATAGTAGTTATACACCTCCCCTCCATCTCTCTGTATACTGCTGCTATATCTATGGGATCAGTATATATAGTAGTTATACACCTCCCCTCCATCTCTCTGTATACTGCTGCTATATCTATGGGATCAGGATATATAGTAGTTATACACCTCCCCTCCATCTCTCTGTATACTGCTGCTATATCTATGGGATCAGGATATACACCTCCCCTCCCAGCTCTCTGTATACTGCTGCTATATCTATGAGATCAGTATATATAGTAGTTATACACCTCCCCTCCATCTCTCTGTATACTGCTGCTATATCTATGGGATCAGGATATATAGTAGTTATACACCTCCCCTCCATCTCTCTGTATACTGCTGCTATATCCATGGGATCAGGATATATAGTAGTTATACACCTCCCCTCCATCTCTCTGTATACTGCTGCTATATCTATGGGATCAGGATATACACCTCCCCTCCCAGCTCTATCTGTATACTGCTGCTATATCTATGAGACCAGTATATATAGTAGTTATACACCTCCCCTCCATCTCTCTGTATACTGCTGCTATATCTATGGGATCAGGATATACACCTCCCCTCCCAGCTCTATCTGTATACTGCTGCTATATCTATGAGACCAGTATATATAGTAGTTATACACCTCCCCTCCATCTCTCTGTATACTGCTGCTATATCTATGGGATCAGGATATACACCTCCCCTCCCAGCTCTATCTGTATACTTAAACAAAAACAGAGAAACAGAAACATAGCATTTTGATCTACTAGCTTCTCAGCATAATTTTAAACAGGTTGTTAGTATACATTTTGATCAAAAAGTACAAAGTACAAGCCTACTCACCACGTCAAGGCCACCTAATCAGAGTGGGTCCCTAACCTAACACTGGCGTAGTGCTGGGTGGAGACCCCCGCCGCCACCACGACACCAAGCCCAAAGACAAAAGCCCCACTGCTGCCCGACCAAGCCCCTGGCTCCGGGCCACACCACCCCACAGAAAAAGCCTCACAGCAACAATGGCCACCACAGAGAACCACACCAGTGTGAACACCTACCATGTGCTCACTGCCAAAGGGCTGGGAGAATGCTAGGAGGAAACCCATGTGCAGTCTCCTGTTAATTAAAAATGCCTGGGCCAAATGGGTGGAGTGGAGTGCTGGATATGAAAGAGAGGAGAGACTACAAATGTACAACAAAAATAGAGAAACAGAAACATAGCCGCACATCCACAATGGCCCTGATTTACTATTGTAAACCCAACATGTTTTGTTGGGTTGTGCGCCAGAATTCTGTCTGCGCCAGAAATGAAAAACCCGACCAATTCTCCATTTTACTGAGAAAACCCGACATGGGGCGTGTCTGTCGGGAAAAGGGGAACCTGTCACAGAAAATGGGCGTGTTCCCCACATAAAAAAAAACAAAAAAAACACATATTTACTAAGGTTTCCACAGAAAATGTGGTGGATTTTAGATGAAAAAACCCTACAGACCAGATCATGTGTAAAAAAGCAAAATGTAGGGAAAAGTGCAAAATGTAAGGAAACCTTAATAGATACGGTGGAAAAAAAATGTAGGGAGTTAAAACCCAAAAAGAAACCTACACAACACTCTTAGTAAATCAGGGCCAATATGTATTTTGATCTATTTGCTTCTTAGCATATTTAAAAAACTAACAGGTTGTTATTCTACATTTTGATGAAAATGTACAAGTCAGCTCGCCACGTCAAGGCCACCTATTCCGAGTGGGTCCCTAACACTGGTGTAGCCCCCGGCGGCAACCTCTGCATCCACAGGCTTGGTGTCGTGGAGACAGTGGTCGCCGCTCAGCACTACGCCAGTGTTAGGTTGGCAAGTAGATCAAAATACATATTGTGGATGTGCGGCTATATTTCTGTATCTCTATTTTATTTTCCTATCTGTATACTGCTGCTGCTATCTCTATGGGATCAGGATATATAGTAATTATACACCTCCCCTCCAGCTCTATCTGTATACTGCTGCTGCTTTCTCTATGGGATCAGGATATATAGTAGTTATACACCTCCCCTCCAGCTCTATCTGTATACTGCTGCTGCTTTCTCTATGGGATCAGGATATATAGTAGTTATACACCTCCCCTCCAGCTCTATCTGTATACTGCTGCTATCTCTATGGGATCAGGATATATAGTAATTATACACCTCCCCTCCAGCTCTATCTGTATACTGCTGCTGCTATCTCTATGGGATCAGGATATAAAGTAGTTATACACCTCCCCTCCAGCTCTATCTGTATACTGCTGCTGCTTTCTCTATGGGATCAGGATATATAGTAATTATACACCTCCCCTCCAGCTATATCTGTATACTGCTGCTGCTTTCTCTATGGGATCAGGATATATAGTAGTTATACACCTCCCCTCCAGCTCTATCTGTATACTGCTGCTGCTTTCTCTATGGGATCAGGATATATAGTAGTTATACACCTCCCCTCCAGCTCTATCTGTATACTGCTGCTATCTCTATGGGATCAGGATATATAGTAATTATACACCTCCCCTCCAGCTCTATCTGTATACTGCTGCTGCTATCTCTATGGGATCAGGATATAAAGTAGTTATACACCTCCCCTCCAGCTCTATCTGTATACTGCTGTTGCTATCTCTATGTGATCAGAATATATAGTAATTTTACACCTCCTCCCCACCTCTATCTGTATACTGCTGCTATCTCTATGGGACCAGGATATATAGTAGTTATACACCTCTCTATGGTATCATTATATAAAGTACGGTAAGTATACTCTGCCCCTAAGGCTGTGTTTACACATTGCGTTTCTTGCTGCTTTCTGATTTATAAATTTTTTTGCTGTGATTGGAGAGATTGGACCGTAATTGTGGAAAATATGGTAAAAACATGGAAATTATATCACGACCTTGGAAAATCGCTGCAAAAACAGCTATAATGCTGTAAAAATGTTTTAGGCTATATTCATATCACAATACTGTTTTCAATCAGTTTTTGTTTTGGAAAACGTATCCCTCAAAAACTGACAAAACTGTATGCAATTGTGTTCTTATTACGGTTTTCATTGACCACAATGTTATAAAAACTGTATATATTTTTTTTTTTTATTTTTTTTTTTTATAACTGACACAAAACTGTGCAGGACACAACCGGACACTAAACTGTGGATGACTACGGTTTTGTGCACAGCAAAAAAAACACACAAAACCATACAAGTACAAAAACGAACACAACCATATACATGTTGTTGTGTACGTTTTTGTATGGGAGGTCAATGTATACTGTTTGCTATACAAAACCGTATACGGGAACCGTATAGCAAAATCATGATGTGAATGCACCATAAGAAAAAGCCTCAGAACTGTGCAGTGTGAACTGCAGCCTACTTCTAATGAGTTTACCCGGGTGATCTCCAGCACCCGCAGCCTGATAAGATGACCAGCTGCACTAATCAAACACCCCACCCAAAGCCAGAGGATTCATGGCAAATGTAGGCTGCATTAGAGTCTATTCACACGGCAGAATCTCCCCTTGCGGAATTCCACCTCAAATTAAAGCCCATAGACTTCTATGGGATTCCGCACTCCCATTCACACTTCTGAATTTCCGCAAGCGGAAATTCAGAAGTGTGAATGGGAGTGTGAAATCCTATAGAAGTCTATGGGATTTAATTTGAGGCAGAATTCCGGAAAGGGAAATTCTGCCCCTTAGGCTGGATAGGGGATAAGATGTCTTAGCGCCGGAGTACCCCTTTAACACCTCATTTGAATACACCGAAAATAGAAGATTACGGCCGAACGGTGTGGCGGATCCGGGCACGGTAAGGATCAAACTGATCAACGTCCCCCGCACTACCAGCCAGTACCACTGGTTAGTGCGGGGGAAGAAAGCTGACAGTTTTCCTTTAATGGGTTAATTTAAAAAAATGTTCGTTCATTACTTTCACAAGACCCTTATATGTATTGGATCATTGTAAAGTTCAGCAAATTTCTCCTTCACACTGCTGTGCAAAAGTTTTAGAGAGTTGAGGGGAAAAAATGATGCAAAGTAAGAATGCTTATCAAAATAAAAGCTAAATCTGTCTGAAAAATGACACTTTGACATATTTTCCAACGTAGGATGAGGAAGTTTTACACACAAATACCAAATAAAAGCGTCTGATTGACTCCCCCGGAAAGATAAAGATAAAGATGGTAGATGACTTGTAAAGAGGAGATCAGTAAATCATTTGTTGCTTGAGAATCTGTCGCAGCAAGATGCTCAGGAATCATCTGCTGCTGTTTGCTTCTTTGCTGCTTGTAGAGGTAAGTCCCTGGAGGGTGGTAAGTCTCATTAGGGTATATTCACTCTGAGGGATTGACAAAGAAACGTTTTCGTCAGGAAGGAAATCCAGCAAATCTGCCGTCTTCTGCTTGTACATAAATGGACCGGAATTTGAGGCAGAATTTAAAGAGGAGGATCAGGAAATTCTGTGGAGGAATTTCAGCCACTTTGGGGTTTCATCCCAAAATTTTTTGCATCAATTCCGCTCCAAACTCATTTTGTCAGGAAAAAAGTCTCAGAAACTTCAATGAGTTTCAAAGGGGTACTCCGGTGGAAAACATTTTTTTTTATTAACTGGTGCCAGAAAGTTATACAGATTTGTAAATTACTTCTATATAAAAATCTTAATCCTTCCAGTACTTATCAGCTGCAGGAAGTTCTTTTCTTTTTGAATTTCTTTCTGTCACGAACTGACCAGAGCAGGAGAGGTTTGCTATGGGTATTTGCTCCTACTCTGGACAGTTCCTGACACGGACAGAGGTGGCAGCAAAGAGCACTGTGGTCAAAGAGAAAAGAAATTCAAAAAGAAAGAACTTCCTCTGGAGCTTACAGCAGCTGCTGAGTATTGGAAGGATTAAGATATTTAAATAGAAGTCATTTACAAATCTGTTTAATTTTCTGGCACCAGTTGATATAAAAAAAATATATAGTTTTCCACCGGAGTACCCCTTTAACAATCAGTGTTGAAAAAACAGTCTGGTTGTATCGGGAAACAGTGGTACTCTCAGCAGTATGTTCACGTGACCACCAATCCTTTCTAAAAGGGGACTCCAGAAACCTGTTATTAAGATCATAGGGGGTCCCAGCATTTCGACCCCTATTGATTACAGTTGTGCTCATAAGTTTACATACCCTTGTAGAATTTATGATTATTTAACCATTGTTCAGAGAATATGAATGATAACACAAAAACTCTTTCACTCGTGGTTAGTGTTTGGCTGTAGCCATTTATTGTCAAACAACTGTGTTTACTCTTTATAAATCATAATCACAACACAAACTACCCAAATGACCCTGATCAAAAGTTTACATACCCCAGTTCTTGATACCGTGTATTGCCCCCTTTAACATCAATGACAGCTTCAAGTCTTTTGTGGTAGTTGTGGATGAGGCTCTTTATCCTCTCAGATGGTAAAGCTGCCCATTCTTCCTGGCAAAAAGACTCCAGTTCCCCTAAACCCTTGGGCTGTCTTACATGAACTGCACGTTTGAGGTCTCCCCAGAGTTGCTCAATGATATTGAGGTCTGGAGACTGAGATGGCCACCCCAGAACCTTCACTTTGTTTTGCTGTAGCCAATGACAGGTCGACTTGTGTTTTGGATCATTGTCATGTTGGAATGGCCAAGTACTGTCCATGCGCAGCTTCCTGGATGATGAGTGCGAATTGTCCGCCATTATTTGTCGATACATTACTGCATTCATATTGCCATCAATTCTGACCAAATTTCCTGTGCCTTTGTAGCTCACACATCCCCATAACATCAGCGATCCACCACCATGTTTCACAGTAGGAATGGTGGACTTTTCATCATAGGCCTTGTTGACTCCTCTCCAAATGTAGCGTTCATGCTTGTGTCCAAACAGTTAAAGCGAACCGGTCAGATCCAACAAAAAAAAACATTTTTTTAATATTTAATATGTCACTCAGTACCTAATCCTGATCATGTACATCTAATTTTTGTGTCTAGCGCCTTTTTTTTTTATTACACTTTTAAAGTGGTATTCCAGAAAAAAACATTTTTATATATATCATCTGGCTCCAGAAAGTTAAACAGATTTGTAAATTATTTCTATTAAAAAAACGCCGAGTTTAGAAGAGGTTTGCTGTGGGGATTTGCTTCTAAACTGGGCGTTTCCCGAGACAGGTGTCATCAGAGAGGATTTAGACAGAAAAGAACAACCTTAACTTCAGAAGCTCATAAGTACTGAAAGGATTAAGATTTTTTAATAGAAATAATTTACAAATCTGTTTAACTTTCTGTAGTCAGTTGATTATATATATATAAAAAAAAGTTTTTGCCTGGAATACCCCTTTAATTCAGCTCACTAGTCTGAATTCCTCTCAAAGGGAGGGGGCGTGGCTTCACTTTGCAGGTCTCCGCCCCCTCCCTCAGTATGCTGTCGGCTCACATCTCCCCTAGCATTAGCAAAACTACTACTCCCAGCTTGTCCTCACTGACAGTAGAGGGACACAAGATGACGGTGGGAGGATTTTTCCTCCAGGTGTGAGCCCTGCGCTCACAGCTGTCAATCAAGGAACTGTGTCCATGACATAGGTGATGACGCATGGACACAGCAAGACTAGTATGTGTCAAAGCGGGCGGGGGCGGGGGGGGGCATGGTCGGGTTGGGGTCTAGTTGTTTGACTGGCTTTTTCAGTATGAAATACTGAAAATTTTCTAATGAAAGCAATTGCAAAACCTATTGGTTATACATGCTTTACAACATATCAACAGTTTTTGTATCTGACAGTGCCCATTTAAATTTTAGTCTCATCAAACCAAATGACTTTGTGCCAGAAGGTTTAAGGCTTGTCTCTGTGCTGTACCAACAAATACTGGCAGACAATTCGCACTCATTATCCAGGAAGCTGCGCATGGACAGTACTTGGCCATTCCAACATGACAATGATCCAAAACACAATGCCAAGTCCACCTGTCATTGGCTACAGCAAAACAAAGTGAAGGTTCTGGGGTGGCCATCTCAGTCTCCAGACCTCAATATCATTGAGCAACTCTGGGGAGACCTCAAACGTGCAGTTCATGTAAGACAGCCCAAGGGTTTAGGGGAACTGGAGGCTTTTTGCCAGGAAGAATGGGCAGCTTTACCATCTGAGAGGATAAAGAGCCTCATCCACAACTACCACAAAAGACTTGAAGCTGTCATTGATGTTAAAGGGGACAATACACGGTATTAAGAACTGGGGTATGTAAACTTTTGATCAGGGTCATTTCGGTAGTTTTTGTTGTGATTATGATTTAAAAAGAGTAAACACAGTTGTTTGACAATAAATGGCTACAGCCAAACACTAACCATGAGTGAAAGAAGAGTTTTTGTGTTATCATTCATATTCTCTGAAGAATGGTTAAAAAATCATAAATTCTGCAAGGGTATGTAAACTTATGAGCACAACTGTATTAGGCAGTGGCATCATTTACAGTGATCCCTCAACTTACAATGGCCTCAACATACAATAGTTTCAACATACAATGGTCTTTTCTGGACCATCGTAAGTTGAAAACAGACTCAACATACAATGTACAGACAGTCCAGATCTGTGAAACATGTCAATGGCTGGAAGAACCGACCAATCAAAATGGGCATTCACTGGTAAAACCCCTGTATTACTGAAGCGTATGCACTGACTGGTGTCTGGTAGCGCCCCCTACAGTACAGGAAGGCATTACATGTTCTGTACTCTTTACCTGTATTACTGAAGTGCATGCACTGACTGGTGTTTGGTAGCGCCCCCTCCAGTACAGGGAGGTATTACATGTTCTGTACTCTTTACCTGTATTACTGAAGTGTATGCACTGACTGGTGTCTGGTAGCGCCCCCTACCGTACAGGGAGGTATTACATGTTCTGTACTCTTTACCTGTCCCAGGGTTAGCTGCTCCTTTGGACACCAGGTGAGGGCGGCTCCATAACTTTTTTAGGACATTGTGTACTGTACAGAACCCTGAAGAAGCTCCTGTCCTCTACATAGACCAGTGTTCCCCAAGCAGGGCGGCCCCAGCTGTTGCAAAACTACAACTCCCAGCATGCCCGGACAGCCTTTGGCTGTCCGGGCATTCTGGGAGTTGTAGTTTCACAACAGCTGGAGGCTCCCTGCTTGGGAAACACTGGAATAGACAGTGATTTACAGCTCCCAGCAGATCTTTATTACTTTTATATGTAAGGATTTGCTTTATCTATATTAGTTATCTACTTATTATTCTTTAATCCTCACTTTTTCTATTTTTGGATGACATTTTGGTGGCTTCAGAACCAATTACCAGGTTTCCATAGAGTTCTGTTCTCAACATATGATGGTTTCAACATGCAATGGTCGTCCCAGAACCAATTAATACTGTAACTTGAGGGACCACTGTATAGTGATGGGTGATGTCACTCAAGCTAGAGAGCACAGAGGAGTGTCACAGTGCTCTCTGCTGACACCTCTGTCCGTGTAAGGAACTGTCCAGATTAGAAGCATATCTTGATAGAAAACCTCTCCTGCTCTGGACAGTTCCTGACATGGACAGAGGCGTCAGCAGAGAGCACTGTGGTCCGACTGGAAAGAACATCACAAATGTAATATATCTGGATCATACATTATTTCTGGGTAGTGATGGGCCCTATTAGTTTTTGGGCCAATAGAAGTTGCTATGCCGAAATGTCAATGTCTATTTGTCTGAACAGTGTCATAAGAGACAGATGACAGATGTCTTGCAGTGACCCCAAAAATAATCATACATTTTTTCATTACCATGGCATTACTATAATGCCCACACCCCTGTGTATGTGATTTTAGGAATAACATCAGCAGAGTTATATGAGTTATCTTATCACCTGCTGTGCTGCGGGGGCATCCTCGTCATAAGGAGCAGAAATAGAATATAACATTTCACAACCAGGTCTTTCAAGGAAGCATAATAAGTATCAAAGTATTTGCAGAACAGGAATTTCCAAATCACTTCACCTGATTGGTTACATTTCTAGAAGCTTAAACGGGTTATCCAGGAAAAAAAACTTTTATTTTTATATCAACTGGCTCCAGAAAGTTAAACAGATTTGTAAATGACTTCTATAAAAAAAAAAAAATCTTAATCCTTTCAGTACTTATGAGCTGCTGAAGTTGAGTTGTTCTTTTCTGTCTAAGTGCTCTCTGATGACACGTGTCTCGGGAACCGCCCAGTTTAGAAGCAAATCCCCATAGCAAACCTCTTCTACTCTGTGCAGTTCCTGAAACAAGCAGAGATGTCAGCAGAGAGCACTGTTGCCAGACAGAAAAGAACAACTCAACTTCAGCAGCTGACAATTATTGAAAGGATTAAGATTTTTTTTTTATAGAAGTAATTTACAAATTTGTTTAGCTTTCTGGAGCCAGTTGATATAAAAAAAAAAAAAAAAAAGTTTTTTCCTGGAATACCCCTTTAAAGGAAAACTCCCGAATATAAAAATTGTCCCCCATACTGCCGGCAGTAAAAAAAATAAAGATGTACATACCTTCCTCCTCTCCCCTGGTGCCTCCGGTAACCGTCTCTGGTCTCCGCCGCGATCCACTTCCTGGTTGCCGGTGGTCGGATGAGTCATACTGCGTTCAGCCAATCACCAGCCGCAACAAAGTCAGACTCGGCCGGCGATAGGCTGAGCGGCACAAAATTCTTCACTACACCAGCACCTGCCACACTGCCGCTCAGCCTATCGCCGGCCGAGTCTGACTTCGCTGCGGCTGGTGATTGGCTGAACGCAGTATGACTCATCCGACCACCGGCAACCAGGAAGTGGATCGCGGCGGAGACCAGAGACGGTTACCGGAGGCACCAGGGGAGAGGAGGAAGGTATGTACATCTTTATTTTTTTACTGCCGGGGACAATTTTTATGTTCTGGAGTTCTCCTTTAAGGAACAAATATGTGTATAGATTGATGTGTACAGGATCTTTATTATAATCCATACGAATGCTCTGACATTGCACAGATGTAGCAGAGCTGAGTTTTTGACTGTATCATGTAACTTATGGAGACAACCCCTTTCCATGTGCCCTATTAGAAGCCTCTCTAGGGCAGTGGTCTCCAACCTGCGGACCTCCAGATGTTGCAAAACTACAACTCCCAGCATGCCCGGACAGCCGTTGGCTGTCCGGGCATGCTGGGAGTTGTAGTTTTGCAACATCTGGAGGTCCGCAGGTTGGAGACCACTGCTCTAGGGGGTCTATTAGCGGCCTCTCAAGGGGGTATGCATGGCTATATAGCACTGATAATGAAAATTCGAAACTTAAAATTAAATCTTTAATAATCTTCTCTTAAAAACAGTATTTAGTATCAAAAAGGAAGAGGAAAAAAATATACATACAAAAATCTTTTTTCGGTAACCGTCATAACTGACAATTCATATACTCCTGATCGGGTGTCATCTAGAGATGAGCGAACTTACAGTAAATTCGATTCGTCACAAACTTCTCGGCTAAGCAGTTGATGACTAGTTCAGCTTTCAGGTGCTCTGGGCTGGAGACTCTTTACTAGGACTGTATCCACCTTTTCCAGCCCACCGGAGCATCTGAAAGCTGAACTCATTTATGCAGGATAAAGTCATCAACTGCCGAGCCGAGAAGTTCGTGACGAATCGAATTTACTGTAAGTTCGCTCATCTCTAGTGTCATCCATAAAGAGTAGTGCACAATCACTAATAATGTGCTAGAACAGTGGAAAATGTTCATTCCCGTACACGCTTTGTGCATATCGTGGCCATAAAGGTATATCCACTTTTGGTCATAAGTAAATATATCTATGTGTGGTATATTACTTTGGCGACCCTTTATTTTAATGCTAATTTAATTGATCATTACAAAACTCAAGTGTACTGCAAGTGTATATCCTATAATGTAGATATCATGTATGCAGATGTGACAGAGTTAAAGGGGTACTCCGGTGGAAAACATTTTTATTTTTAAAATCAACTGGTGCCAGAAAGTTAAACAGATTTGTAAATTACTTCTATTAAAAAATCTTTACCCTTCCAGTACTTTTTAGCAGCTGTATGCTACAGAGGAAATTCTTTTCTTTTTGAAATTCTTTTTTGTCTTGTCCACAGTGCTCTCTGCTGACACCTCTGTCCGTGTCAGGAACTGTCCAGAGCAGCAAAGGTTTGCTATGGGGATTTTCTCCTGCTCTGGACAGTTCCTGATACGGGCATCAGGTGTCAGCAGAGAGCACTGTGGTCAAGACAAAAAATGTATTCAAAAAGAAAATAATTTCCTCTGTAGCATACAGCTGCTAAAAAGTACTGGAAGGGTAAAGATTTTTTTTAATAGAAGTCATTTACAAATCTGTTTAACTTTCTGGCACCAGTTGATTTAAAAAAAAAATATATATATATATATATATATATATATATGTTTTCCACCGGAGTACCCCTTTTAAGTTTGAACTGTGTTGTCTGTGCAGTTAAAGTATTTAGTAAGTTTGCAAATTTTTGCTTTTCTTATTCTTTACAGATTTTGATATTTGAAATTTATGTTATGTTTTTGGAGATTATAATGCTTCACATTTAGGGTATGTTCACACTACAGAGAGTGAACGGAATCTCCACTCGCAGAATTTCGCGAGCGGAGATTCAGCCTGGCAGGCGGCGGCAGGACCGCGAGGCACTGTGCCGTCACCACTGACGGCTATGCAGTACTCGCGGACTTCCGCGCAATGAATGAACATGTTCTTTCTTTGCGAGGAACAATTTCAGCCGCTGAAATTCCGCAGTGTGAACGGGTCTCGTGGAGACCCATTCACACTAATGTTAAATTCACACCGCGGGAATTCCGTAGTGTGAATATACCCTTAATGTACAACTCTAGTATCTCTATTGTATCAGTAGAGCTTTTACAGTATAAAATCCCATCTGATGTAGAGAATTGTTACCTGAGCAGGTTTTGCTGACTGTCATGTCTTCCTTCTATTTCAGGTGGTGTCCTCTTGTGATGGTAAGCAGCAACAGCAGTAGCACTTTACCCTTTATGTACTTTTCACTGCTTGTCTATGTTATCGTGTACTCTGACGCCACCTAGATACATTTCCACATTACTGCAGATACCGGTTTCATTCTGCAACTGCCAACGTACATTTCTGTGTAATAAATCTGCAATTACTATATATACTTGACTCTATTATTGCATTAACCATTATTTTCCTGCATATTGTGTTCCTGTCAGGGAATATGAAGTTACAGTGCAAAGATTTTATATTCTTCACATCACCGCCCGCTGAGGGGCGTAACAGCATGCCGCCCGCTTCACAGGCTTATAAGTTAGGATTGCAGCGGGTCTTAGGATAGTCGGTGCTATCGGTCCCTCAGCCCTTGTAATACTACTCCCAACATGGAACAGACTCTGTTTTATGCACGCCCCCTCCCATAGACTTGCATTGAGGGGACGGGCGTGACGTCACATGGAGGCGGAGTCCTGACGTCACGGACTTCTGTTCCCGTAGTCGCGACTCAGACCCTCCAGTGGTTCCAATGAAAAAACAGGTGGGTGCCGCATGCAATAATGCGGGGGTCCCCTGCGGCAGGACCCCCGCGATCAGACATCTTATCCCCTATCCTTTGGATAGGGGATAAGATGTCTAGGGTGGGAGTACCCCTTTAAATGGGTTTCCCCGTGCAACTATTGCCTGTGTGTTTCTGTGCTGGGACAAAATACAGGAAGTGGTGGAGGGGTAACAAGCAGGGCTCTGTGCAGCCTCCAGGCCAATTGTCAATCATCCTGATGTGTGAGCTGGGGGGGTGCACAGAGCCCCGCTTATCTTCATTAATCACATACCTCCCAACCATCCCGGATCCGGTAGGACATTCCCGTTTTTGGGGTCCTGGAACGCCCCCCTCATGTCCCGCTACTGACACCTCACACCGGCTCTACAAGCAAAGCCGGGAATCTACAATTGAGGAGCTACTGCAAAGAGCCACATGTTACTCACAGAGAAGGGTAGGTCACATGATCGAAGGGAGGCCGGTCACATGATCGAAGGGAGGCCGGTCACATGACTGTTCAGTGACCAATCAGGAAGCAGCACCACCAGTACACCAGGGCCTCTAGTGTTCGGCTGTGTGCTTCTATGCTGCTGCTAGGAGTCTGAAACTGCAGCCTAAGGGTGGGTTCACACTTTCAGCAGGCCAGCTACCACAAAGCCCAGCAGGAGCAGGGTCCCCCAGAACCAGAGGCTGAGACCCTGCAGGCAGGACCTCCATCAGGGCAGTACAGACAGCAGCAGGGGCCCTGGCCTAATATCTCCCTAATGCTATGTGTACTTTATGCCTGGTGAGATGATCTGCAGGATGCTATGTGTACTTTATGACTGGTGAGATGATCTGCAGGATGCTATGTGCACTTTATGTCTGGTGAGATGATCTGCAGGATGCTATGTGCACTTTATGTCTGGTGAGATGATCTGCATGATGCTATGTGTACTTTATGTCTGGTGAGATGATCTGCATGATGCTATGTGTACTTTATGTCTGGTGAGATGGTCTGCAGAATGCTATGTGTACTTTATGCCTGGTGAGATGATCTGCAGGATACTAGGTGAGCCTTATGCCTGGTGAGATGATCTGCAGGATGCTATGTGCACTTTATGTCTGGTGAGATGATCTGCAGGATGCTATGTGTACTTTATGTCTGGGGAGATGATCTGCAGGATGCTATGTGCACTTTATGTCTGGGGAGATGATCTGCAGGATGCTATGTGCACGTAATGTCTGGGGAGATGATCTGCAGGATGCTATGTGCACTTTATATCTGGTGAGATGATCTGCAGGATGCTATCTGCACTTTATGTCTGGTGAGATGATCTACAGCAGCTAATAAGTACAGGAAGGATTAAGATTTTGAATATAAGTCATTTACAAATCTGTTTAACTTACTGGTACCAGATCATTTAAAAAATAAATAAAATAAAATAAAAATGTTTTCCACCGGAGTACCCCTTTAAAGCCATGTTCCCACATGCTGATAATCCCTGCAATATCGCTATTGGTGAATCAATGAGGGAAAGGATACAGTTGTACGCTACTACTCCGCGAGTGCACGCAACGACTCGCAGGCCCCCTAGTGTGGCTGCTTAGAGCGGCGGATTGCTGCTGCGAGCAATCCAGGGGGGCGAGGGGGTCAAGTGGGTTTTCGGCAACTGCAGGAGGCACAATATGGGTCGGGTCACTGTCGTATCTGCAGTGTAAAATACGCTCCGGATCAGTTATGTGTGACCCTACCCTTAAAGGGGTACTCCGGTGCTAAGACATCCTATCCCCTATCCTGATGCCCCGTGATCTTTCACGCTGCACCCCGTTACCATCAGCCCCCGGAGCATGTTCGCTCTGGGTCTGATGACTGGCGATCACGTGGACGGAGTATTGTGACATCACGTCTCTGCCTCCGTGTGACGTCACGCCCCCTACCATAGGCTTGCATTGAGGGGGCAGAGTGTGATGTCACACGGGGGCGGAGCTGTGATGTCACAATACTCCGGCCCCGTGATCGCCAGTCATCAGACCCAGAGCGAACATGCTCCAGGGGCTGATGGTAACGGGGTGCAGTGTGAAAGATCACGGGGTCCCCAGCACCGGGACCCCCGCGATCAGGCATCTTATCCCCTATCCTTTGGATAGGGGATAAGATGTCTTAGCGCCGGAGTACCCCTTTAAAGAAGTGCAAATTTTGAAGGAGACTGGGCGTGGTTAGGGGTGTGGCTGATGGCAAAGTTAGGGGTGTGGCTGAGGGTATGGATAGGGGTGTGGCTGAGGGTATGGTTAGGGGTGTGGCTGAGGGCAGGGTTAGGGGTGTGGCTGAGGGCAGGGTTAGGGGTGTGGCTGAGGGTATGGTTAGGGGCGTGGCTGAGGGTATGGTTAGGGGTGTGTCTTGTCCCACTTTGCTCTAAGCAAAAATTGGGAGGTGTTAATCAGAGCCGTGGTTGTCCAGCCCAGTCACAGCAGAGTGATCTCCCTGCTGCTGCCATGGCTCTGCGTGTCCACTCGTAGCCGCAGATTTCCCGTCGGCAGTCGCGAGCAAACACACAGAGCTATGGCGGCAGCAGCAGCAGCAGGGAGCTCTCCCTGCCGTGGCTCTGTGACTGCTAGCAAGGCATCCGCAGTGTCAAATACACTGCAGGTGCGCTCCAGTGTGACCCTACCCTAAAGCTGTAAAATGTTAAAGGTGCAATAACACGGGTATAACAAAATAACAGAACTTAGTGAACTTTAGACAGTATGGTCTCTTGTACAAAGAAGTGCAACAGCATATGTGAGGAGTAGAGATGAGCGAACTTACAGTAAATTCGATTCATCACGAACTTCTCGGCTCGGCAGTTGATGACTTATCCTGCATAAATTAGTTCAGCTTTCAGGTGCTCCCGTGGGATGGAAAAGGTGGATACAGTCCTAGGAGACTCTTTCCTAGGACTGTATCCACCTTTTCCAGCCCACCGGAGCATCGGAAAGCTGAACTAATTTATGCAGAAAAAGTCATCAACTGCCGAGCCGAGAAGTTCGTGACGAATCGAATTTACTGTAAATTCGCTCATCTCTAGCGAGGAGGTACCTCTTTCCAGTCATGCACAGTAAGACATGTATGGGGTATGTTAGAAATATTATTAACTCCTCCACTGCTTGGCTCCTAGTGACTAAAATATGTAGAGTGAGGAGTGCTCTGTCCCCTCTTTTCCACAGTTAGACCTAAATCCTTTACCAGGGACCACATGCCTGGACTCCAGCAACTAACCTATGGTGATTCCCACAGTCCTATGTAAAGGGAAGTGGAGAAGTTGTACAAGTGCCTCTTTTGCATTCCTGGTACGGCCAGATAATTATGGCTTCATGTCATGTTTTTCATATTGAGGAAAGGGGATAAGCGCTCCATAGAGTAGTATTGTTTAAACCCCAATGGTGGGAAAGTAATATAAATTGACTGCTCGCCCTGGGTAGTTGTGTAGCCACATACACAACAATGGTAGTAACGTGTAATCGTAGGTCATCTGCTGCCCTCCGGTAGGTGTATAGCGGAAGATTGTTTGGCTTTAAAAGGACCCGGCTCAACGGCGCTGATCGACCAGACAAGAAGTAGGTAAAAGAGAATTTATTGACCAGAATGCAACGCGTTTTGCTGCGCAAGCGCAGCAAAACGCGTTGCATTCTGGTCAATAAATCCTCTTTTACCTACTACCTGTCTGGTTGAGCCGGGTCCTTTTGAAGCCAAGCAATCTTCCATGTTTTTCATATTGACCAGAACCACAGATGAACACTATGGATCATGTAACTGTGGGAAAAGAGGGGACAGAACACTCCTCACTCTCTCACTAAGCAGAACTAAGACTAGACTGGTCTAAGGCTGCATTCACACCTCGTATTGACAGTACGGGTGCCGAATCTGGCTAGGGGAGGGGAAAACAGGGCGCTCCCGTACCCCAGCTGGACCGGCGCTGAACTCCATTTACTTTAATGAGCCGACCGGAGTCAAATGGTGACTCCGGTCGGCTCATTTTTGAGCCGTATCCCGTTTCCTGACCGGACCGAAAACCGTAGTATAGTACGATTTTTGGTCTGGTCACAAAACCAGATACGGGTCAAAAATAAGCCGACCGTAGTCACCGTTTGACTCCAGTCGGCTCATTAAAGTAAATGGAGTTCAGCGCCGGTCCGGCTGAGGTACGAGAGCGCCCGGTTTTCCCTTCCCCCAGCCAGATTCGGCACCCGTACTGTCAAAACGAGGTGTGAATGCAGCCTAAACCAGATTCCTGCCCTCTATCTAAGGGGGGGGGGGATGGGCCAGGTAGGATCCACCCACAGACTTTAGCATGTTCTTCCATGTAAAGTATATGTAACAGTGTCTGTAAAAGGGGCCTAATGCAGTCTCGTCCTATTTGACCAGCAAGTAGTATAAGACTACATTAGGGAAGCTATATCAGAGGGGAGAAGGAGCCAAGATGGCAGATAGCACCTGTACTAAAATAGGTAAACACAAGACAAGAGCCTCTGCACTATCCTATGATAACATCTGCACACAAAAGCAAATAAACAATTGCAGAAGTGCTTCTTTAATATCCTATTTACTTGTATTCCTTAGGAAATATCAATAATAATATTCAAGATGCTGACATAGAAAACTGTTCTGCCGCAGATCTATTACTGATATGAGACATAATTGTATAACTAACCCGTCTGTGATCTGTGATATTCTCCTCAGTTCCTGCACAAGTTTCCTCCATCTCTCTGAACAATTACCAGTCGGTTAATACTCTTGGAGTCACATGGACAAATCCAGGAGGAAAAGTGGATTATTATATAGTTAGTGTAACAGGAGCCGTCAATAACACAATACGGACTAGTATTCCACAAGCAATTTTCCGAAGATTATTACCAGGCAGAGAATATACCGTCACTGTACAGACAGTCAGTGGGAACTGCAGCCAGACATCTGCTCCAGTGACAGAGGCCACATGTGAGTATCTTCAGGATCTGATCTATAATGACTTTTTATACCGTATTTTTCGCCATATAAGATGCACTTTTTCTTCCCCAAAACTGGGGGGGAAAAGTTGGTGCGTCTTATACGGCGAATACACATTAAAACCCTGTCCTATCGCGGCGGTCCCTGCGGCCATCAACGGCCAGGACCCGTGGCTAATACAGGACATCACCGATCGTGGTGATGCCCTGTATTAACCCTTCAGACGCGGCGATCAAAGCTGACCGCCTGCGCCTGAAGCGAAAGTGACACTAACCCGGCTGCTCAGTCGGGCTGTTTGGGACCGCCGCGGTGAAATCACGGCGTCCCGAACAGCTTACAGGACACCGGGAGGGACCTTACCTGCCTCCTCGGTGTCTGCTCCGTGACGGGATCCCCTGCATGGCCGGCGCTCTCCTTCGTCGTCATCACGTCGTCGCACACGCCGTCCCGTCATCCAATAGGAGCAGCGTGCGTAGCGACGTGATGGCGGTGACGGAGAGCGAGGATACCGGGCATCAGAGACATTCCAGAGCGACGGGGACACCCCGGGGACGCGGCGACAGCGATGGAGGGCGACATCCAGGGCAGCAATGACGGGTCCGGAGCGGCGGGGACACGTGAGTATTACCTCCTATACCAGTGGTCTTCAACCTGCGGACCTCCAGATGTTGCAAAACTACAACTCCTGGCATGCCCGGACAGCCAACGGCTGTCCGGGCATGCTGGGAGTTGTAGTTTTGCAACATCTGGAGGTCCGCAGGTTGAAGGTTCAGAATCTTTTTTTTTCTTCTAGATTTTCAGCCTTTAAAATTGGGTGCGTCTTATATGCCGGAGCATCTTATATGGTGAAAAATACGGTAATCCTCTGTTACAGTCACTCTTACCTTATTATACATTTGCTGTCTATGTTCTCATCTGTCTGTATTTTATTCTTTTTTTTGTGCAGATCCAACCCCACCTGGAAACATAAACTTTATCTCAATTACAACAAGAAATGTGACATTATCTTGGTCAGAACCAGCATATATGAAGGATTTAAATAAGTCCTATAATATTATCTACTGGAAATGTTCCTTAATGAAGTTAACTGAGACAAGTAACACAACCAATATTACCCTTCTGAACTTGATGTCTGGGACTACGTACACCATTAATGTGGTCACAGTCGGAGTCCGGGGGTATCAGAGTTCACCTGTCAGCAAATCTGTCTGCACAAGTAGGTTTATAGTTCCTGTATGTAAACAGTAATGTATAAGGGTAGCCCCCAGGGACAGTTGCAATGTAGGTCAGCTGGGAGTATTAGTTCTTTAAATGTTTTTTCATGGGGCAGGTGCTGTAGTTAACCTTATTCTTCCTGTGAACCTAGATAACTTCCCAAATTAGTTGTTCCTGAAGAAATACGCAAGAATGAGACCTTAGGACACTAGGATTCTGTGAAACATTTTTAACAACTTTACTGAAACTTCTTGAGCAAATCCAATAGACCACAGCTGCTTTGGTACATCTTGGAATGTTACAACTTTAAGTCAGATGAATGGATATTTGGTCACTGTCCCTTTAACCTCTTCCCGACCCATGACGTACATGTATGTCATGGGTTGGGTGAGGGGAATATGGTGCGGGATGTAATCTCAGGGTGCCAATGGGTTGCTGGTGATCCCTGGGGCCTTACCTGTGCTCCTTGGAATTACCTGGCTATGTGCTGACTTAGACAGCCCTTAGCAATCGAGGGCTGATTACAAGGATTAATGTAATGCAATAGCATTCATTGATCTATGTAAGCCATCTAAGGCTTATGACAGGTCCCCTGGGGGGGGCAAAAAATGTGTTATAAAAAAAATGTTTTTAAAAATATACCCCCCCCCCCTTTCCCATTTTTCAAATAAAACACTGTAAAAAAAAAAAACATATTTGGTATTACTGCATGTGTAATTGTCCGAACTATTTAAGGAATACATTCCTTACCCTGCACGGTCAACAGTATAAATGCGAACAAATTCCAAATGTCAAAATTCCTGATTTTTGGTCACATCACAAAATCGAATAAAGTGAAATAAAAAAGCCAGAACTAAACAAAAATTACAGCTTATGGTGCAAAAAACCCTAACACGGCTTCATAGGTATAAAAATAAAGTTACAGGGGTAAGAACGTGGCAATTAATAGAGTTTTATTTAGTTTTTTTTTTTCATTTTTTTGTACCATAAAGCAAAACAAAAGTTAGCCAAGTTTGGTATCGTTAAAATCACACTGACCCATAGAATAAAGTTTGCATGTTAGTTTTCCCCTACATATATATTTTTTTCTAGCTTCGTAATATATTATATGATAAAATAAAGTGTGCCAATGAAAAGTACAAATTGTCCCAATAAAATAAGCTCGAATACAACTTTGTCAGTGGAAAAATAAAAAAGTGATGGGTCTTAAAATGTGAAAAGGAAAAAAAAACGTAAGCCGCAAATCAAAATTTTGCTGGGTCATGAAGGGGTTGAATGGTAGGTTTACAGCAGATTTACTGAATTTAGGAATCTCTGAGATGTTTCTTATCATGTGTAAGTGTACCGACAATTGCAGATGTAAGTATAGACAAATAAGTATTATTCCTCACAGGTGTTTATAGCCCAATTGACTGAAACTACTGATAAAGAGCTTTTACAGCTTGCGGGACTTGTGGGGAAAAACCTTTAATGATATGACAGCCAGCCGCTACTAACTCCGACCGTTGATCACTAAAGAAAATTAGTGTATGGCATAGAGGTCTTTGTTCAGCTTTCTTCTCTCTGACAAAGACAAAAAAAATTCCCTTTTGGAGATGAAGAACTTGAGAACTTTATCCTGACAGAGTGAATATGAACAGTGACTGGTGTGAAGACAGGATATTACCTATATAATACACATGTGGTATAGGTGTATGTATGCCTAGCAGGAGGGTAGCTGAGGCACTTGAAGCACTGACAAAAGCCAAGTGCAGACTGAAACTAACAAGTTTAGGTCCACCCCTTGTCCTGAGCAAGGGTCGCTAGACTAGGAACTTTTCACTTCTCCCACTACCATTGGTTGGGGGAATCATTTGACACAGGCATAACTCATCTGTTAAATTGAGACATATTGTAAGCCTTTACATTCTTGAATACCTGTATTTTTTTGTTTTTTGGGCTGTGATAAAAAGTGTCATTTTTCAATATCACATAATAACGAAGGTTATTAAGTACATGCCACGTGCTCACCAGTTGTCAAAGGATATCATGTCTATAGACAACATGACACACTATATACTATTTCAGTATAGATGTAGCAGGAGCGTCGAGAGTTCAGAGAAGTACCTTATTTGTAGAGCTAGTAGTATCCAATCAGATAACAATATAGCCATGACAATGTATACCCCCACAAGTTAAATATATATTCAGCCAACACACTAGGAGGAGACATATACTTTTAATAAACCAAATTTGTATATTTATGGATAGTAGACACATGATCAGTTAGGATACACACGCCCACATTTATAAAGGACACAACTTCAATCATGATGGACACACCCATCATTTGGGCATAAGTTGCTCCAGAGAAAGCCAGGATAGATGGAGGAACGGACGAGGGTCTCCAAGGAAGTCCTGTACAGCCCTCCAGCACAAGGAGGATGACAGCTGGAGGAAGCTAACAAAGGCAGGCATTTTGATGGACATTTCAAGATGGATCCACCATGCTGGATGAAATGCTTAGGAAGAAATCCCAACTGGTGAGACAAGATTTATGGACATGCCTACATAAATAACCAAATTCCACATAGAGCTAAAACATCCATTTATTCATATCCTTAAAAAAAACTCCCATAGTAATCAAAAACTAAGGTTTAAAAAAGTACAAAAATATATGCGTATTAAATAGGTTCTCCTATGATGAACACCTGCATATCCCAACGTGTTTCCCCGTGTATCCTATAATATACAGTGGTTCATCAGGGGATTACAAAAAAACAAGTGAGAAATTTATATAAATATGCACACAGATTGGGATGATGTTACAAAGTGGCACAGAGAATTTATAAGTTATTACATATAACGCAGATATAAACAGGTAGATACATTATATGCAAGCGGCAGTCAGATGTTAGTATAGCATAAATATGCACATAAAATGAAGCCTTCAATAAATCACTTAGAGGCAGACATATAGCTGGACAAATTGCTTGAAGCATCTGGTTAGTGTTGCCAGTCCTCCAGGTAGTAATATGCCAACATAAGATATCAAGAGGTTATTCACTGATAGATGAGCACCTTCCTATGGATCAAACAGGCAGCATCCCTCTGTTCATTTAAAGATGCCAAATGTTACCGAATTCCCCACGAGTGGGGGGGGGGGGGGGGTGCCCTAAAGATAGACTAGGACCATATACATAGGCTGACTCCTATTCCCCATATTCAGAAGGCTAGGTGACCCCAAGAGATTACAATGTCACCTAAATAGTGCAATGTTTTGTATACCGCCAGTCCAAAGCAAACTGTCGCTAGCAAGATATTGATCCCCAATCCGGCACTCACAAAGATAAAGTGTTCGGCGGCTGCCAATCCGCACCACAGACAAGACATGCCTACATAACCCTCCTACATTATTTACTTATGCTAAGGACTACCTTTATATGAAGATTTCTTGTTTTATGTACTGTCTGCAAAGATGTCAAGAAGATTACAATAAATATGTTTTTTTTATACAAACAAAGAGCTCACTCTCTCCGTGGTCAGACCGGGTTATAATGTAACGATCCGGGTATATTTAACAGGCTGTGGTTACCTATTAGTGAATACAATATGCTGCACTCTCATTCTGTAACAACACTAAATTGTTGTATTTCTATTATTTCAGAACCAATGTCAGTAAAATCTCCACAGATCAGTAATGTGACCTCATATTCTGTGTCTCTGATGTGGAGTTATCCTGATGAATATCAGATATCTTACAGAGTCCAGACCAATGTCACCTCATCAGCCACAATGATAAATAATATAATAGTGAGAAGGAATTCCAAAACAATACAGAATCTGACCCCAGGAGAAACATATACATTCCTGGTATATACAAGAGCTGCCGATTGGATCACTGAATCAGACCCGGTGTCTGTATCTACCTGCACAGGTGAGGGCAGAAAGAATCTGTAAAATGTGACTGTAAAAGTGCAGATGCGCTCTGGGAATAAGCATTTTTTTTAACCTTTGTCACACTTAATTTTGATCACTTAATTTATTATGGGAATAAAACTATCCAAACCTTCATGGCCCTATGTGAAAAAGTAACTGCCCCCCTCCCTTGTTAAATCATGAATTTACTGTGGTTAATTACATTGTTTAAGATGGAATACAATTCCACTAGCTACATCCAGGTCTGATTACTGGTCACTTCAATAGAACCTGTTCGACTAAATGAAGTAGGCCAATAGACCTCAGAACAGCAAGACATCCTGACGCCATCTAAAGAAATTTAGACACAAATGATGTAGTGTCCTGGTGCGGAACACCCTTGTCCACCTGCCCTGTCAGGTGGATGTCACAAAGCAAAGTAACTGATATCTATCAGTCTGGAAAAGGGTTATAAAGCCATTTCTAAAGCTTTGGAACTCATGTGAAGCATGGTGCGAGCCATTATCCACAATTTAAAAAATTTGTAATAGTGGTAAACCTTCATAGGAACGTCCAGCCTACCAACATTTCCCAAAAAGCTCAGCAAAGACTCATCCAAGAGGTCATAAAAGAACCCACCAGACAACCATAAGAAAGGAGTTCCAAGGCCAAAAAGAACATTAAAGGGGTTCTCCACCATAAGGTGATTTTAGTACGTACCTGGCAGACAGTAATGGACATGCTTAGGAAGGATCTGCGCTTGTCTTGGGGCTAAATGACTATTGTCATGAGATTACCATAACATTGTGGCTAGCTTTTTGTGAATTGGTATTTACCGTTTTATTTTTATTTATTTTTTTTACTACAAATCCCATAATTCCATTTTCCTCCCTCCCACACATCAGCCACCCCACCCATTGAAACATAAATGAGCTGCATCCATTTAAAAGACCTGTGGTTTTCAATCAGGGTGCCTAAAGCTGTTGCATTAATCGCATTTTGATTTCTCTTACACCAAGCAACCGCTCCATCCATTGAAGCAGACAGGCTCCCTGTCATCAGCTGACTAGTGAGTCAGGTCTCTGCCGCATTGCAACCTGGGAAAAATCTAAGACAACAGTCATTTTGTATGCTGTTAAAAATAAATATTAGGGTGAAAATCGCATAAGAATTGTGAGAAAACCATCACACGCAGGTACAGACACTATATTATGAACTACACTAACTTTACAGCCCCATGTAGCATAGCCATATAAAAATAAAAACCTGGAATACCCATTTAAAGGTTAATCTCACTTTTTGCACAAAATATCTTGATGATCCTCAAGACTTTTCTGTAGACTGAGGAGAAAAAAGTTGAAGTTTTTGAAATGTATTCGTCCTGTTACATGTGGTGTAAAAGTGACACAGCATTTTAGAAAAAGATCATAGCAACAGTTATAATACATGGTGGTGGTAGGGTGATGATCTGGGCCTGCTCTGCTGCTTAAGGACCTGGATAACTTGCTGTGATTGATGGAACCATGAATTTTTCTCTCTACCAAAATTTCCTGAAGGAGAATGTCCAGCACCTGTCATTTTGCCTGTAAAATGCTATGATCTGCATTGATTACAGGATCTAAAGAGTGAAAGGACGCACATAACCTGTGTACGCACACAACGTAAAAATACCGGGAAGCAGTTAATATTTTATTCACTTTTGTTGATAACTTTCTACTATTATATTCATATTGTTTTTATAGTAAACATAAAACTTTTTATTGCTCCACGTCTATTACTTATAATTTATCAGAGATAACTGCTGTATAACTAACCTGTCTGTGATCTGTGATCTTCTCCTCAGTTCCTGAACAAGTTTCCTCCATCTCTCTGAACAATTACCAGTCGGTTAATACTCTTGGAGTCACATGGTTATACCCAGGAGGAAAAGTGGATTATTATATAGTTAGTGTAACAGGAGCCGTCAATAACACAATACAAACTAATACTACACAAGAGAATTTCACAGGATTACTACCAGGCAGAGAATATACTGTCACTGTACAGACAGTCAGTGGGGACTGCAACAAGACATCTGCTCCAGTGATGGCCACTAATGCCACATGTGAGTATCCTCAGGATCTGATCTATAGTGACTCTTTATAATCATCATCATTCACCTCTGTTACAGTCACTTTTACCTTATTATACATTTGTTTTATATGTTTTTACCTCTCTGTGTTTTGTCTTTTTTGTGCAGATCCAACCCCACCAAGAAACATAAACTTTAACTCAATTACAACAAATAATTTTACATTGTCTTGGTCAGAACCAGTAAATATGACCGGTGTGAATAAGTCATATATTATAACCTATGGGATATTTCCCCTCAACAAACTTAACTGAGACAAGTAACACAACAAATGTCACCCTGCAGAACCTGATATCTGGAAATAACTACTCCATATCTGTGGTCACAGTCGGAGTGCGGGGGTATCAGAGTTCACCTGTCAGCAAATCTGTCTATACAAGTAGGTTTATATTTCCTGTATGAAAACAGTAATGTATAAGTGTAGCACACTGGGACACTTGCAATGTAGGTCAGCTGGGAGTAGTTAAAGGGGTACTCCGGTGGAAAACTTTGTTTTTTTTAATCTACTGGTGCTAGAAAGTTAAACAGATTTGTAAATTGCTTCTATTAACATTTTTTAATCCTTCCAGTACTTTTTAGGGGCTGTATACTACAGAGGAAATGCTTTTCTTTTTGGATTTCTCTTTTGTCATGCCCACAGCGCTCTCTGCTGACCTCTGCTGTCCATTTTAGGAACTGTCCAGAGCAGCATATGTTTGCTATGGGGATTTTCTCCTGCTCTAGACAGTTCCTAAAATGGGCAGCAGAGGTCGGAAGAGAGCACTGTGGTTGTGACAGGAGAGAAATCCAAAAAGAAAAGCATTTCCTCTGTAGTATACAGCCGCTAATAAGTACTGGAAGGATTAATATTTTTTTAATAGAAGTAATTTAAAAATCTAGCAAAACAAAAGAACGGAATGGAGAGGCACTCAAGAAGTGCTACTACACCTGAGACAGGGTACTGCAGAACATCAGTGGCCCGTACAAGACCTCCTGCGGGGTGCACATACGACAGACGTGAAGCATCAATATAGGTAAAAAGCAAAAGCACGTATGCGCACTTACCGCTCAGCAGAGATCAATCGGCATGGGGGCCGGAAGAAGCGCACTGACTTGTGTGAAACAGCCGGCATCGCCCCCGAGCGCCCATCTCACTGCACCGATGCTGTGACCCAGCCTTCCGAGGACCGGATCCCCACAACGATTGATCTCTGCTGAGCGGTGAGTGCGCATACGTGCTTTTGCTTTTTACCTAATTTAAAAATCTGTTAAACTTTCTGGCACCAGTTGATTTAAAAAAAAAATTTTTAGTTTTCCACCGGAGAACCACCTTTAACTTTAAATGCTTTGTCACATGGCAGGGTGGTGTAGCTTAACCAATTCCCCTGTGAACCTAGATAACTTTTATCAAATGAGTTGTTCCTGAAGAGCAAAATGCAAGAATGAGACCTTATGACACTAAGATTCTGTGAAACTACTTTTAACAACTTTTCTTAAACTTCTCGAGCTAATTTAATATAACACAGTTGTTTTGGCACACATTGGAATGTTACACCTTTAAGTTAGATGAATGGATATTTGGTCACTGACCCTTTAAATGTTACTTTTAACAGCAGATCTACTGAATTTAGGAATCTTTGAGATGCTTCTTAGCAGGTGGAAGTATATTAACTAGTGCAGATGCAAATGTAGACATTTAGATGTTTATGTTCACAGATGTTTATAGCCCAATTAACTGAAAGTACTGATGAGGATCTTCACAGGTTGGCTTTCTATGGTACAAAATGTAGACTCTCTTTACTTAAATGACTGCAGGTTACGAAATGATACTCGTAGGGACAAATGACAGTCACCCAGTACTAACTGAAGAGATTAGTGTAATGTAGAGAGGTCCTTGTTCATCCTTCTCCACTCTGACATAGAAAAAAAAAACTGCCTCTTGGAGATGAAGAACTTAAGCACTTTATCCTCACAGAGGGAAAATGAACAGTGACCTGTATGTAGACAGGATTTTACCTAAAGAAGACATATGTAGTCTAGGTGTGTGTATGCCTAGCAGGAGGTGAGCTGAGGCACATGTAGCACTGGCAACAGTCAGGTGCAGACATATTTTAAGCCTTTACACAATTGAATACTTCAGTTTATGCAGTTTTAGGTTTTAGGCTATGGTAACCTATAAGAGAATACTGTATGCTATATTTTCATTCTATATTGTCACTGAATTTTTGTATTTATTTCAGAACCAATGCCCGTAAAATTACCACAGATCAGTGATGTGACCTCATATTCTGTGTCTCTGATGTGGAGTAATCCTGATGGGTATCAGACGTCTTACAGCTACAGAGTCCAGACCAATGTCACCTCATCAGCCACAATGATAGAAGAAACAATAGTAATTAGTGAAGCAGCTACAGTAATGAATCTGACACCAGGAGAAACATATACATTCCTGGTATATACAAGAGCTGCCGATAACATCACTGAATCAGACTTGGTGTCTGTATCCACCTGCACAGGTAAGGACAGATTGAATCAGTAAAATGTGACTCTAAGGCTGGAGTCACAAAACGTAAAATTTGCAAAGCATATCTTAATTTACATGGCAATTTTCTTGGAAAATGCGACTGCATTTCC
Source organism: Hyla sarda (assembly GCF_029499605.1). Lineage (NCBI taxonomy): Eukaryota > Metazoa > Chordata > Amphibia > Anura > Hylidae > Hyla > Hyla sarda. The sequence continues at coordinate 295,351,261 of NC_079194.1, forward strand.
GCTGATTACGGCTGCATTTTCCGGGAAAATAAGCAGTTAAAATAAAATTTGCTCTAAGTTTTTTTTTGCTGTTTGAACCCAGCCTAAAGCTGCAGATACACAAAATGGTTAGTGGTAATAATCTATATTAATAAGAGGGGAGTGCAGTCAAATTATCCAAGACCAATGGGGAGAAGGCAAGTTAAAGGGGTATTCCAGGCCAAAATGTTTTTTTATATATCAACTGGCTCTGGAAAGTTAAACAGATTTGTAAATTACTTCCAATAGTTATTAGCTTCTGAAGTCGAGTTGTTGTTTTCTGTCTAACTGCTCTCTGGTGACTCACGTCCCAGGAGCTGTGCAGTTCCTATGGGGATATTCTCCCATCATGCACAGCTCCCGGGACGTGACATCATCATTGAGCAGTTAGACAGAAAACTTCAGAAGCTAATAACTATTGGAAGGATTAAGATTTTTTAATAGAAGTAATTCACAAATCTGTTTAACTTTCCGGAGCCAGTTGATATATATAAAAAAAGGTTTTGCCTGGAATACCCCTTTAACAGGGTTGTCTCAGAGGATAACAAAAGCATAGAGAACATGGTGGAGAAGGACACTGGTGGGGGATGAGACCATCTATCAAAGAACAAGCTAAAAAAAATGGTGCAAACAAACCCATTCACATCAAATAAGGCACATGAAAACATGTCAATGTCTAGATTTATAGGGACAAAATGTTGATCCATGGATTTATTCTGGTGCCATATTTACAGTCGGATCTATTTTCAATCTTATGAACTATCTACCAATGTAACTATGTGTGGCTCCACAGATTTGGTCAAGGGTGGAAGTCCTCAGTGTGCAGCATCAGAATAAAGGCATAGACAGTAGCCTTAAGGATTTTCCTCCATTATGCATCCTGTCCTGCCCAAGTAGGGAGTCAGATGGATTCTGTACGATCCCATAGGTTCCAATGTAAAAAGATCTTGCAGTGGCAAAACGCACAAAAACGCCCCAAAAAACGCCCATTTTCCGCTCAGTTTGGCGTTTCTTTTTTTTTTATCCTTTGGGCGTTTTTCAGCTATTTTTGGCTCCTTGGCAGTTTTTCAAAAACAACCTCTTGTTGAGACTTTGGCTGTTTTTTTCGGGAAAATCTTGGCGATTTCCTTCTATAGAAGTCTACCATTAAAAAAATAAATAAAAAAAAAAGATGCAGTAGTGATGGAAAAAATTGTATTTAACTAAATTTCTCATACATTTTTAAACCGGGATCAATTTATGTGGGCGGGCAGCGAACTTAAAATGTAGCCGAAACTATAATAAAAATGTAGAAAAGGGGGCATTTAAAAGTAAATATTATATATTTTAAAAAATTCATTTTGTTAAACTTTTTATTCATAATGTATCTTTATAATGTGTTTAATAAAGTGTGTGTTTTTTACTTTTTACACTTTCTTCTTTATTTATTTTTTAGGTAGTACTATTACAATCTGTTCCATGCTGGGAGTAGTAGTACCTGTAATAATAGACAGATCGCCCCAGATGTCACTTCTGACACCCGTTGTGATCCTCATATATAATGTATAGAAGCCAGCGGCACGGCCGCTCTTCTCCACTATACGGCACTATGTTCTGCGATGTGAAGTTATTCACATCACAGATTCATATTTCCTGCAGAGAGCCGTGATTGGCCAGATGGTTCCAGCCAATAACAACACTCTGGGGCAAATATGAAAAGGTATATAGACAGCAGTGCAGGGGACCAGAGAAGAGCTGATGGCCGCATCTATACATTATACAGGACGATCGGAGCGGGTTTCAGGAGTGACACCCACTGTGATCTGTCCTTAACTGCAGGTACTACTGCTCCCAACATGGAGCACACTCAGTTCCATGCTGGGAGCTGTAGTACCTGCATTAATAGACAGATCGCAACTGCGATCTGTCTATTAGTACAGGTACTACATCTCCCAGCATGGAGCAGAGTGTGCTCCATGTTGGGAGCAGTAGTACCTGCAGTAAGGGACAGATCGCAGCAAGTGTCACTCCTGACACCTGTTGCGATCCTCCTGATGTCAATTTAGGCTGGGGAGGGCCAGTAACAATGGTCCTCGCCCACCCTGGTAATGTCAGGCTGTTGCTGCTTGGTTGGTATTTGGCTGGGAAAAAAAATACGGGGAACCCTATGCATTTTTTTCCCCATAAATAAATAAATAAAATAAACGCATAGGGTTCCCCGTATTTTTATTTTCAGCCAGATACCAACAGCGCAGCAACAGCCTGACGTTACCAGGGTGGGAGAGGACCATTGTTACTGGCCCTCCCCAGCCTAAATAACGCCAGCCTGTTACCGCCTAGGCCCAAGAGCACCATTTTTGAAGCTCCGGCCCTGTTGGTACTGGCTCTTCTGGCACCCCTGTTGTGGTGAGTAGTGGTGTAATAATTGGGGGTTAGCGCTAGCTGTTTTTGGGTCAAAAGCTAAGCCCTGGCTTAGTAATTAATCCCGTCAATAAGAAAGCCTCCACTACTTAACCTTAAAATTCAATTTAGAAAAAAACATGACACATTGGAAAAATTATTTAATAAAAAAAAGACACTCCCCCACAGCCCTCGTTAGCCATTTTATTTAAAGAAAAAAAAATCTAGTTCAACCCCGTAATCCACCGAATACGCCGTACTCCGCTGCATACATGCATCTGAAAAGAGAAGAAAAACAAACACAAAATTGATTAGTACATTTTTGGCGCTCTCCGCTGGAAAAAGCGCAAATAATGCAATGTCTTCCCAAACAGGGAGCCTCCAATTGTTGCAAAACTACAACTCCCAGCATGTCCAGACAGAGCGGCTAAAAGTGAAAGTAAAAGCTGCCGGTTAACTCAGTGGGGTGTTCGGGATAGCCGAGGCGAAATCGCGGCATCTCCAACAGCTTACAGGACAGCGGGAGGGTCCCTACCTGCCTCCTCGCTGTCCGATCGCCGAATGACTGCTCAGTGCCTGAGATCCAGGCATGAGCAGTCAAGCGGCAGAATCATCGATCACTGGTTTCCTATGAGAAACCACTGATCAATGTAATAGATCAGTGCGTGCAGTGTTATAGGTCCCTATGGGATAACAATGATCAGTGTGTGCATTGTTATAGGTCCCTATGGGAGCTATAACACTGTGAAAAAAAAAAGTGAATAAATATCATTTAACCCCTCCCCTATTAAAAGTTTGAATCACCCCCCTTTTCCTATAAAAAAAAAAAACACAGTGTAAATAAAAATAAACATATATGGTATCATCGCATGCGGAAATGTCCGAATTATAAAAATATATCGTTAATTAAACCGCTCGGTCAATGGCGTACGCGCAAAAAAATTCCAAAGTCCAAAATAGTGCATTTTTGGTCACTTTTTATATAATTTAAAAATGAATAAAAAGCGATCAATAAGTCCCATCAATGCAAAAATGGTATTGTTAAAAACTTCAGATCACAGCGCAAAAAATGAGCCCTCATACCGCCCCATACACGGAAAAATAAAAAAGTTATAGGGGTCAGAAGATGACAATTTTAAACGTATTAATTTTCCTGCATGTAGTTATGATTTTTTCCAGAAGTACGACAAAATCAAACCTATATAAGTAGAATATCATTTTAATCGTATGGACCTACAGAATAAAGAGAAGGTGTCATTTTTTACCGAAAAATTTACTATGTAGAAATGGAAGCCCCCAAAAGTTACAAAACAGCGTTTTTTTTCTTCAATTTTGTCGCACAATGATTTTTTTTTCCCGTTTCACTGTAGATTTTTGGGCAAAATGACTGACGTCATTACAAAGTAGAATTGGTGGCGCAAAAAATAAGCAATCATTTGGATTTTTAGGTGCAAAATTGAAAGAGTTATGATTTTTTAAAGGCAAGGAGCAAAAAACGAAAATGCAAAAACGAAAAAAACCCCGGTCCTTAAGGGGTTAAAGGGGTACTCCGGTGCTTACACATCTTATCCCCTATCCCCCGTGTGAAGTCAGGCTCCGAACCCCTCAATGCAAGCCTACGGGAGGGGGCGTGATAGCTATCACGCCCCCTCCCGTAGGCTTGCATTGAGGGGCGGAGCACGACGTCACATGCCGCCGGCCCTGCGGTCAACCGTAATCAGACCCGGAGCGAACACGCTCCGGGGACTGATTACAAACAGGGTGCCGCGTGCATGATCCTGGGCGTCCCCAGCTGCGTCCAGAGTGTTCAGCAGGGAGAAGTTGGCCCCGTTTTTGAGATAGGGAATACATTTCTAGTTGCTGGATAACCCCTTTAATGAATCCCTTTATTGGGATTCTTTCGTCTTGTGGGTGGAGGATTATTTTAATTGTTCAAATTTTTTGATGAAGTCTTGTCATGTATCATGGGCTGCAAAGTCGCGGAGAGTTGTGCTGCAGGCTAATAAAATAAACTTGGCCAGGTATAAGCATGATAAATGCGTTGGGTGCAGCGCGGCCGCTGTACTGAAAAATTCTGTGATTTGTAATAGAATGTGATAGATGACTCAGCACTTTTCAGTGCTGGACTAAGACAGCTCCATTGGCTGACACCCGCACACCCGCCCCCTACCATTGGTTCTTGACGGCCATAGACTATACATTGCTGCCTAGTGTATTGGGGCTGGGACTCCAAGCTGACCCGAAGTCCATGCTCTTAGCTGGCAGCGCATGATGCGCTAAACGTACAGTAGGCCAATTTAGGCCTTAATACATCTTCCCCTCAATCTTAAATGAAGTAACAATAAGCTTTTATCTGTACACTGTCCTTCTGATAGATTTACTGCTTGAGTAAATTTAAAGGGGTACTCCCGTGGAAAACTTTTTTTTTTTTTTAAATCAACTGGCGCCAGAAAGTTAAACAGATTTGTAAATTACTTCTATTAAAAAATCTTAATTTTTCCAGTACTTTTTAGGGGCTGTATACTACAGAGGAAATGCTTTTCTTCTGTCACAACTAGAGATGAGTGAACTTACAGTAAATTTGAATCGTCACGAACTTCTCTGCTCTGCAGTTGATGACTTTTCCTGCATAAATTAGTTCAGCTTGCTGGTGCTCCCGTGGGCTGAAAAAGGTGGATACAGTCCTAGGAGACTCTTTCCTAGGACTGTATCCACCTTTTCCAGCCCACCGGAAAGCTGAACTAATTTATGCAGGAAAAGTTATCAACCGCCGAGCCGAGAAGTTCTTGACGAATCGAATTTACTGTAAGTTCACTCATCTCTAGTCACAACCACAGTGCTCTCTGCTGACCTCTGCTGTCCATTTTAGGAACTGTCCAGAGCAGCATGTGTTTTCTCCTGCTCTGGACAGTTCCTAAAACCATTTTAACCTATTAACCATTTTTAAGAAGACGCATAACTGTTCCACTGCCACAGACCTGTTAGGTTAGTTATACAATATAACTAACCCGTCTGTGATCTGTGATCTTCTCCTCAGTTCCTGCACAAGTTTCCTCCATCTCTCTGAACAATTACCAGTCGGTTAATACTCTTGGAGTCACATGGACAAATCCAGGAGGAAAAGTGGATTATTATATAGTTAGTGTAACAGGAGCCGTCAATAACACCAAACAAGCTACTACTACACAAGTGAAATTCACAGGATTACTACCAGGCAGAGAATATAACGTCACTGTACAGACAGTCAGTGGGAACTGCAGACAGACATCTGCACCAATCATCTTTGCTACATTGGTCCCTTTAACATTATATAATAACATTATTTATATTTTCACTTTTCTATGTTCTTGTTTTACACAGGTCAAACTCCACCACGAAACTTTAATTTTATTACCATTACAAAAAAAAAATCCTGAATTTATCTTGGTTAGGCTGGGTTCACACCACGTTTTGTTAAATACGGCTCCCGTATACAGCTGGGAGGAGGGGGGGCGGGGGTTAATCGCGGCGCCCGCACTCAGCCGTATTCGGGAACCGTATTTAATGTATGTCTATGAGCCGACCGGGGTGAACCGCAGCCTCCGGTCGGCTGCTTTTTCAGCCGTATGCGGTTTCCCGACCACAGGCAAAAAGAAGCCGACCGGAGGCTGCGGTTCACTCCGGTCGGCTCATAGACATACATTAGATACGGTTCCCGAATACGGCTGAGTGCGGGCGCCGCGATTAAGCCCCGCCCCCCTCCTCGCAGCCGTATACGGGAGCCGTATTTAACAAAACGTGGTGTGAACCCAGCCTTATTTATCTTCTCCTGGGTTAGGCTGGGTTCACACTACGTTTTTGCCATACTGTTTTCAATCCGTTTTTCTAAAGAAAACCGTATGGCAAAAAAACGAATGGAACAGTATGGAAAAAAGTAAACCGTATGCGTTTTTAAACAGTATACAGTTTTTAAAAGTGCATACAGTTCCGTCAGTTTTTACAGAAAAAAAAAACATACTTTTTGAAAATTTTGTCCATTTTTAAATGGGAGGGGTGTTGGGTGGGGACTTAAGGATTCAAATGCGCATGTGCAAAGTAAAAACGTATACGGTTCCCCGTATAGAACCGTATACATGTGCGTTTCCCATTGACGTCCATGTTAAAAAAAACGTGTGCGGTTGCAGTACGGTTTTTAAACCGGAGTCAAACCCGTGGTTGACCACACTTTTGTCTCCGGTTTAAAAACCGTACTGCAGCCGCATACATTTTTTTTTAACATGGACGTCAATGGGAAACGCACATGTATACGGTTCCATACGGGAAAAACGTATACGTTTTTACTTTGCACATGCGCATTTGAATCCTAAAGTCCCCACCCAAGACCCCTCCCATTAAAAATGGACAAAATTTTCAAAAACGTATGGGTTTTTTTTTCTATAAAAACTGACGGAACTGTATGCACTTTTAAAAACAGTATACAGTTTAAAAACGCATACGGTTTACTTTTTCCCATACTGTTCCATCCGTTTTTTTGCCATACGGTTTTCTTTAGAAAAACGGATTGAAAACAGTATGGCAAAAATGTAGTGTGAACCCAGCCTTACAAGAATTTTTACTTTTTTAAACATTTGCTGTATGTGTTATCACCTGACTGAATTTTTGTCTTTTTGTACAGATCCAACACCATCTAGAATTTTAGGCACACACGTTCAAACAAATAGTGTGACATTATCTTGGTCAGAGCCAGTAAATATGTCCGGAGTGAATAAGTCATATATTATAACCTACTGGACAAAATCCTCACCTAAATTTACTGTGACAAGTCACACAACAAGGGTCACCCTTCAGAACGTAACACCTAATAGTGTCTACTCCATAATTGTGTTCACAGTCGGAGTCCGGGAGTATCAGAGTTTACCTATTAGCGGATCTGTCTTAACAAGTAGGTTCTGTTTTGTTGCAACACTAAGTTAACTGGTACTAGTTATTTTAAAATCTATTTTGGACTAATACTCTTGTATAAAACATTAACAATTTTAATATAAATGGGTATGAAAGAAAAGTAATTCTTCTTTATTGGCTACGTCACGAGTAACATCTCAATCCTCTGCGCCGCCAGCACACAAATTCTGTCTGAAAATTTCTTGTTAAAGGGGTACTCCGCTGCTCAGCGTTTGGAACAAACTGGGAGCTTGTGATGTCATAGTCCCGCCCTTCATGACGTCACTCTCCGCCCTCTCAATGCAAGTCTATGGGAGGGGGCGTGACATCCGTCACGCCCCCTCCCATAGACTTGCATTGAGGGGGCGAGCCGTAATGTAATGAGGGGCGGGGCTATGACGTCACGAGCTCCCGGCTCCATCGTTTGAAACAGTTTGTTCCAAACGCTGAGCAGCGGAGTACCCCTTTTAAAGGGGCACTCCGGTGAAAACCTTTTTTTTCTTTTAAATCAACTGGTGGCAGAAAGTTAAGCATATTTGTAAATAACTTCTATTGAAAAATCTTAATCCTTCCAGTACTTATTAGCTGCTGAATGCAACAGAGCAAATTCCTTTCTTTTTACAACACTGATGACATCACGAGCACAGTGCTCTCTGCTGACATCTCTGTCCATTTTAGCAACTGTGCATAGCAGATGTATGCTAAGGGCAGCATGGTGGCTCAGTGGTTAGCACTGCTGCCTTACAGTGCTGGGGACTTGGATTCAAATCCCACTAAGGACAACAATAAATAAAGTGTTATTATTATTATTATTATAAGAACGTCAGCAGAGAGAACTGTGATCGTGATGTCATCAGAGAGAATTCCAAAAAGAAAACAATTTCCTTGTAGTATTCAGGAGCTAATAAGTACAGGAAGGATTAAGATTTTTTAATAGAAGTAATTTACAAATATGTTTAACTTCCTGCCACCAGTTGATTTAAAAGAAAAAAGGTTTTCACTGGAGTACCCCTTTTAAGCTTTGTGATAAATACGCCGTCAGATTTACACTAAATGTATTATAGAGTGATACTGACGTCTTTTTTCTTTCATACAGAGGCAAAATAAGGAATTCGTCTACCCTTAATGTTACGGTTTTTCCCAAGTCAGTAAGAAAAAAAAGAACTGGTCAAACTCCGGATAAGACATGTTGTGGTTTTAAAGCCCTGTTCACTACAAAGCCTCATCAAGGAGTGAAACATGGGAAAATATTATCATGTCTGAGCATTATGAACGGTTTTGTATCCAAAGTATTCTAGATGTCACTTGTTAGCCAGTTTTCACACTGTTGGGAGTGGATTGTACCATATACAACATATTTGGAGTGCTTGAAACTGCTTAGAGCTGGAAATAAAATAAATGCCTGCTATGAGCTGCCATAGTGTGCGCCAATAAAATGCATCATTTTCAGTTTTTTCAATTTTAGAAATTTGGCCACAAGAAGCACTCTGCCCATATCATGCACACTCACCATCACTAGTCGTACAGCACCATTTGTTTAATTCTAGCACAGTTGAATCCATGTGTTTTATTACTATAACTTTATGTGATCACCAGTCTGATCTGTGAGATTTATCAAAAGCTATCCAGAGGAAAAGTTGCTGAGATGCCCATAGCAACCAATCAGATCACTTCTTTAAAGGAGAAATGCGGCGCAAATCTTTTCCCTTCCCTTGTGCCCAGGCTGCAAAAACTGAAAATACAAACTCTAACTCTCCTTCCTACGTTCCCCAGTTGCGCCAATATCGGCGTCCCGTTCCTCCGGCGCTGCTCTGCTCCCTGCTTCTTAGGACAGTCAGTGTATCGCTGGCCGCATCCATGTCCCGCCTCAGCTGGTGATAGGCTGAGCGCACTGTCATGTAAGGAGCTTGGGCCCACCTTCTCCCTGCTGCCGGGCTCCTTACATGACAGTGCGCTCAGCCTATCACTGGCCGAGACATCGCTGCAGCTGGCATTACGCTGACTGCAGTGTGACGTTCCGAGCCTAGGAAGCAGGGAGCCGAGTAAAGTTGGTCTGCTGGTTGCTATGGGCAACTCAGCAACTTTTCCTCTGAACAGGTTTTGATAAATCTCCCCCTATGGGATCAGGATATATAGTATTTGTACACCTTCTCTCCAGCTAAATCTGTATACTGCTGCTATCTGTATGGGCTCAGGATATATAGTAATTATATACCTCCCCTCCCAGCTCTATCTGTATACTGTTGCTATCTCTATGGGATAAGGATATATAGTAGATATAACTACCCTGTGGCTTTATTCACACATTGCATTTTTTTTGCTGTCTCAGCTGTTTTTGCTGTAATTGTTCCAACATTTCAGCATAAATTCAAACACTAACAGGTTGTTAGTATACATTTTGATAAAAAAGTACAAGCCCACTAGCCACGTCAAGGCCACCTAGTCTGAGTGGGTCCCTAACCCAACATTGGCATAGTGCCGGGCGGCGGCCACCACCACCAATGCAACACCATAACCACAGGGGTAGCAACCCAGTGGCCAGGCAGCCCCACTGCTGCCCAACCAAGCCACACTCTGGGCCACACCACCCCACAAAGCAACAATGGCCGCCGCAGTGAAACCACGCCAATGTGAATACCTACCAAGTGCTACCTGGTGTGTGTATATATATTTATTTATACAGTGTATATATATTGATCCTGTATTAACCACTGTGTTGTTTTCTCTCACATTTTTCCCTTTAGGGTAGGGTCACACATAACAGATCTACAGCATTTTTCCGTTGCGGATTCGCCGATGACCGACCCTATGGTGTGCCTCCTGCTGTGCAATCTGCCGCTAAGAGCAGACGACACACAGGACCGGCGAGTCACCGTGCCCACGTGCAGCGTACTCACAGACCTCGCGGTCACTTCCCCTGCTTTCCCTTGGGTCGAAAGCTGCTGCTATGTCTAAGTACACTGCGCATGCGCATGGTGGCTCGCAGGTCTTGTCTGTCTGTCTGCTCGTAGCCGCTACAAGCAGGCACACTATAGGGTCAGTCATTGGCGGATCCATTACATATGACCCAACCCTGAAAATGTTTTTTCTAACATACATAGTGTTTGTTTAAACACTATTACAGCTTTACATGTGTTATACTGTTTAGCCTTCAAGGCACTTCAAGGTTTATTAGGATAGGTTGGCTATGGGGATTTGCTCCTGGTCTGGACAGTTCCTGACATGGACAGAGGTGTCAGCAGAGAGCACTGTGGTCAGACAGAAAACAAACCTGTGGAGCATACAGCAGCTAAGTACTGGAAGGATTAAGAATTTTTAATAGAAGTAATTTACAAATCTGCTTAACTTTCTGGCACCAGTTGATTTAAAAAAAATAAATTAAATTCCACCGGAGTACCCCTTTAAGAGGGCTTCGGAAGGTTTTGTGGGTGTTTCTAGGTGGATCAAGCTTAAAAATGTCTTCAAGAAAGGATTTTAAATGTTGATATCTATGACAGTGGTGTGTTTTCTCATCTGTCACATATAACTGGGATTGTCTAATCTGTAATTTGATGCCTTTTGGAGATTTTTCCATCTTTCCTTGGCTTCTTTATGCACATTAATACCAATTTTTACCTGGGGTGCCCAAACTTTTGATCCCCACTGTATATATATACATCCATGGCCGTAAATGTTCGCACCCCTGAAATTGTTCAAGAAAATTAAGTATTTCTCACAGAAAAGGATTGCAGTAACACATATTTTGCTATACACATGTTTATTCCATTTGTGTGTATTGGAACTAAACCAAAAAGGAAGGAAGAAAAGCAAATTGGACTTAATGTCACCAAACTCCAAAAATGGTCTGGATAAAAATATTGGCACCGCACCTTTTCAAAATTGTGGAAAAATAAGATTGTTTTAAGCATGTGATGCTCCTTTGAACTCATCTGGGGCAAGTAACAGGTGTGGGCAATATAAAAATCACACCTGAAAGCAGATTAAAAGGAGAGAAGTTCACTTAATCTTTGCATTGTGTGTCTGTGTGTGCCACACTAAGCATGGACAACAGAAAGAGAAGAGAACTATCAGAGGACTTGAGAACCAAAATTGGGGAAAAATATCAACAATCTCAAGGTTACAAGTCCATCTCCAGAGATCTAGATTTGCATTTGTCCACAGTGCGCAACATTATCAAGAAGTTTACAACCCATGGCCCTGTAGATAATCTCCCTGGGTGTGGATGGAAGAGAAAAATGTATGAAACGTGTCAACGCAGAATAGTCCGGATGGTGGATAAGCAGCCCCAAACAAGTTCCAAAGATATTCAAGCTGTCCTGCAGGCTCAGAGAGCATCAGTGTCAGCGCGTACTATCCGTCCACATTTAAATGAAATGAAATGTTATGGCAGGAGACCCAGGAGGACCCCACTATGGAGGAGACCCAGGAGGACCCCACTATGGAGGAGACCCAGGAGGACCCCACTATGGAGGAGACCCAGGAGGACCCCACTGCTGACACAGAGACATAAAAAAGCAAGACTACATTTTGCCAAAATGAACGTGATTAAGCCAAAATCCTTCTGGGAAAACGTCTTGTAGACAAATGAGACCAAGATAGAGCTTTTTGGTAAAGCACATAATTCTACTGTTTACCGAAAACCGAATGAGGCCTACAAAGAAAAGAACACCGTACCTACATATAGATATGGTGGAGGTTCAATGATGTTTTGGGGTTATCTTGCTGCCTCTGGCACTGGGGGCCTTGAATGTGTGCAAGGAATCATGAAATCTGAGGATTACCACTGGATTTTGCATTGCACTGTACAGCCTAGTGCCAGAAAGCTGGGTTTGCGTCCGAGATCTTGGGTCTTCCAGCAGGACAATGACCCCAAACATACATCAAAAAGCCCCCAGAAATTAATGACAACAAAGCGCTGGAGAGTTCTGAAGTGTCAGCAATGAGTCCAGATCTAAATCCCATTGATCACCTGTGGAGAGATCTTATAATTACTGTTGGGAAAAGGCGCCGTCCAATAAGAGACCGGGAGCAGTTTGTAAAGGAAGAGTGCTCCAACATTCCGGCTGAGAGGTGTAAGAAGCTTATTGATGGTTATAGGAAGTGATTGATTTCAGTTATTTTTTTCCAAAGGGTGTGCAACCAAATATTAAGTTAAGGGTGCCAATAATTTTATCCAGCCCATTTTTGGAGTTTGGTGACATTATGTCCAATTTTGCTTTTTTTCCTAAAATGTTTTTTGTTTAGTTCCAATACACACAAAGGGAATAAACATGTGTATAGCAAAACATGTGTTACTGCAATCCTTTTCTGTGAGAAATACTTCACTTTCTAGAAAAATTTCAGGGGTGACAACATTTACGGCCATGACTGTACATGTACGTTATTTTGTGGGAAAGGGTTACAAAGTAAAACTTGTCCAAGAAAAATAGACTAAATGATGACCTATAATCATGTTCTACCACTAGATGTCACATTTTACCAAAGTCGTTTACAAATTCATTGTTCTGTCCTTCTAGCAGTAAATATCACAATATGCTAATGGTTATGATAACAGCAAAACATCCTTCCTACATACTCAACAACTGTTAATATAAAGCAGCCGATGGGTTAACCAACCCGGGCCTAGAAATGTATCAGTCAGAGTTACAAACCAGCTACAGAGTTACTAAAAGGGATGCAACAAACCAGCAGAACATGACAGTGTCATCACCATACCAGAGATGATCGCTAGATAGATAGATAGATAGATATGAAATAGAAAGATAGATATGAGATAGATATGAAATAGAAAGATAGATATGAAATAGAAAGATAGATATGAGATAGATAGATATGAAATAGAAAGATAGATATGAGATAGATAGATAGATAAATATGAAATAGATAGATATGAGATAGATAGATAAATATGAAGTAGATAGATATTAGATAGATAGATATGAGATAGATAGATAAATATGAAATAGATAGATATGAGATAGATAGATGATATATAAAGAAAGAGGCGAATATGCACCTGATAGACTCCTCTGTCCCCTCCAGACACATCTGGCAGAAGCTTATTATATGAGGGGTAAGAATAAATTCTGTCAGCATGTCATCATCCTGTACCCCAAGTGTTATCATCCTGTACCCCAAGTGTTATCATCCTGTACCCCAAGTGTCATCATCATGTACCCCAAGTGTCATCATCCTGTACCCCAAGTGTTATCATCCTGTACCCCAAGTGTTATCATCCTGTACCCCAAGTGTTATCACCCTGTACTCCAAGTGTTATCATCCTGTACCCCAAGTGTTATCATCCTGTACCCCAAGTGTCATCATCCTGTACCCCAAGTGTTATCATCCTGTACCCCAAGTGTCATCATCCTGTACCCCAAGTGTCATCATCCTGTACCCCAAGTGTTATCATCCTGTACCAAGTGTCATCATCCTGTACCCCAAGTGTCATTTTCTTGTACCCCAAGTGTTATCATCCTGTACCCCAAGTGTCATCATCCTGTACCCCAAGTGTCATCATCCTGTACCCCAAGTGTTATCATCCTGTACCCCAAGTGTCATCATCCTGTACCCCAAGTGTCATTATCTTGTACCCCAAGTGTTATCATCCTGTACCACAAGTGTCATCATCCTGTACCCCAAGTGTGATCATCCTGTACCCCAAGTGTTATCATCCTGTACCCCAAGTGTTATCATCCTGTACCCCAAGTGTCATCATCCTGTACCCCAAGTGTTATCATCCTGTACCCCAAGTGTCATCATCCTGTACCCCAAGTGTTATCATCCTGTACCCCAAGTGTCATCATCCTGTACCCCAAGTGTCATCATCCTGTACCCCAAGTGTCATCATCCTGTACCCCAAGAGTCATCATCCTGTACCCCAAGAGTCATCATCCTGTACCCCAAGTGTTATAATCCTGTACCACAAGTGTCGTCATCCTGAACCCCAAGTGTCATTATCCTGTACCCCAAGTGTTATTATCCTGTACCCCAAGTGCCATCATCCTGTACCCCAAGAGTCGTCATCCTGTACCCCAAGTGTTATAATCCTGTACCACAAGTGTCTTCATCCTGAAACCCCAAGTGTCATTATCCTGTACCCCAAATGTTATTATCCTGTACCCCAAGTGCCATCATCCTGTACCCCAAGAGTCATCATCCTGTACCCCAAGTGTTATCATCCTGTACCCCAAGTGTCATTATCCTGTACCCCAAGAGTCGTCATCCTGAACCCCAAGTGTCGTCATCCTGAACCCCAAGTGTCATTATCCTGTACCCCAAGTGTCATTATCCTGTACCCAAAGCATCATTATCCTGTACCCCAAGCGTTATCATCCTGTACCCCAAGTGTCATCATCCTGTACCCCAAGTGTTATCATCCTGTACCCCAAGTGTCATCATCCTGTACCCCGAGTGTTATCATCCTGTACCCCGAGTGTTATCATCCTGTACCCCAAGTGTTATTATCCTGTACCCCAAGTGTTATCATCCTGTACCCCAAGTGTTATCATCCTGTACCCCAAGTATGTCATAACATCACTACAATATGAGCCTTGGGGTACAGGATGACACTTGGGGTACAGGATGATAACACTTGGGGTACAGGATGATGACACTTGGGGTACAGGATGATGACACTTGTGGTACAGGATGATAACACTTGGGGTACAAGATAATGACACTTTTGGTACAGGATGATGACACTTGTGGTACAGGATGATAACACTTGGGGTACAAGATAATGACACTTGGGGTACAGGATGATGACACTTGGGGTACAGGATAATGACACTCTGGGTACAGGATGATAACACTCGGGGTGCAGGATGATAACACTCTGGGTGCAGGATGATAACACTTGGGGTACAGGATGATGACACTTGGGGTACAGGATGATAACACTTGGGGTACAGGATTACTCTCTGTGTCCATCAGAGGTGTAAAACCCCATTTGGCAGGTAGCCAGGGAATTTAGCTGTCAGCAGAAGGATTTCTTATGTCTATGGTCAGCATTATTAAGAACTGCCAAGAGCAAAATAACGAGCTTTATGGATCGTCTAAAAATATGTTGGAAAAGATATGTGAGGTTATGCGAGGCATTTCTCCACAAGGTACATTTCTTATGTTGTAAACATAATATAGATTGCTTTTATAGAATTCTATAGAAACTGCTAGAACTTTGAGCTTTTGATAAGATCCTTTATGGAAAACTCTGCCCAAAATGAAAAGCCATGTGCTATATTAAAGGGGTTTCAGGGACTTTTTAATAAACTAGCATTGTTTTGGCCTTTGTGGGTGTTGTATGTTCTATTTATACTTTCATTTTTTTATTTTTTGAGCTTCTTGTGTTCTTAGGCAGGGTCACATGACCGATCTGCCTGGAATTTCTTTATTTCCTTTAATGTCACATTCGCTCTGACTTCCTTTTCCTTTTAGTAAATGTGATGTCACATGATGAGTCACGAGGTGAGTGGGGGCAGGCGTGTCTTTCACATGGATTTGGCCCCGCCCCTGAAGGCAGACCTAACATGAGAGCCAAATGGAAGCTGCAGCAGTAAGGGCCCGTTCACACTGAGGAAATGCCGCAAGAAGCTAACTCAATGGATCTGTACCACCCAAATCAACGCTAATTTTGCATACAGTTTGCCGCTGAAGTCAACCCCTGAAATTTAAAGTCTCATTGACTTAGGGGCACTTCCAGGTGGATTCTGCTGAAATATTAAACAAGTTAATTTGCTGGAATTAAATTTCTTGTCTATGTGAAAAAAGCAGTTGTCCATTGAGATAAAAAAAAATAATAATAATAATTCTATACATAAAAAAAAAAAAATGATAGAGAGAGAGAGAAAACATACAAACTTTCTTGCAGATGGATATGAAAAAATGAGAAAATGGAACGGATCACTCACCAGTTAGCTGCTGTTTCAAACTTGCTTTATTTGGTCATGGAACAAACGATACAGTGTGTGTGGGGCTGCAAGGCAACAGTGCTAACCACTAAGGCAACAGTGCTAACCACCAAGGCAACAGTGCAAACCACTAAGGCAACAGTGCTAACCACTAAGGTAACAGTGCTAACCACCAAGGCAACAGTGCTAACCACCAAGGCAACAGTGCAAACCACTAAGGCAACAGTGCTAACCACTAAGGCAACAGTGCTAACCACCAAGGCAACAGTGCTAACCACTAAGGCAACAGTGCTAACCACTAAGGCAACAGTGCAAACCACTAAGGCAACAGTGCTAACCACTAAGGTAACAGTGCTAACCACCAAGGCAACAGTGCTAACCACCAAGGCAACAGTGCTAACCACCAAGGCAACAGTGCAAACCACTAAGGCAACAGTGCTAACCACCAAGGCAACAGTGCTAACCACCAAGGCAACAGTGCTAACCACTAAGGCAACAGTGCAAACCACTAAGGCAACAGTGCTAACCACTAAGGCAACAGTGCAAACCACTAAGGCAACAGTGCTAACCACTAAGGTAACAGTGCTAACCACCAAGGCAACAGTGCTAACCACCAAGGCAACAGTGCTAACCACCAAGGCAACAGTGCAAACCACTAAGGCAACAGTGCTAACCACCAAGGCAACAGTGCTAACCACCAAGGCAACAGTGCTAACCACTAAGGCAACAGTGCAAACCACTAAGGCAACAGTGCTAACCACCAAGGCAACAGTGCTAACCACCAAGGCAACAGTGCTAACCACCAAGGCAACAGTGCTAACCACTAAGGCAACAGTGCAAACCACTAAGGCAACAGTGCTAACCACCAAGGCAACAGTGCTAACCACCAAGGCAACAGTGCTAACCACCAAGGCAACAGTGCAAACCACTAAGGCAACAGTGCTAACCACTAAGGCAACAGTGCAAACCACTAAGGCAACAGTGCTAACCACCAAGGCAACAGTGCTAACCACTAAGGCAACAGTGCAAACCACTAAGGCAACAGTGCTAACCACCAAGGCAACAATGCTAACCACTAAGGCAACAGTGCAAACCACCAAGGCAACAGTGCAAACCACCAAGGCAACAGTGCTAACCACTAAGGCAACAGTGCTAACCACCAAGTCAACAGTGCAAACCACTAAGGCAACAGTGCTAACCACCAAGGCAACAGTGCTAACCACTAAGGCAACAGTGCTAACCACTAAGGCAACAGTGATAACCACTAAGCCACTATCTCACTGACATGCATATATGCTAAGACAGAGTCTTTTATTCCTATATTTCCCTATTATATTTTTAAAAACCGGTCAACAGGAATGTTTTATGTAAAGTAAATAAACGGGCATATATCAGAAAAACAGCAACCTAGGTTGTCTAGGGGCACGGAGGCAAAAAAAGTTAGAGGAAACAACTAAGGGAAGGGTGATATTACAAATAATGGTCTATTCCAATTAGTGAATAGGGACAGACAACCCCTTTACAACTAGTGGTACAAAGACAAATAATGCCTGAAGTTCAATACCAATGCATTCCTGGGGGTCATATAATGCTACAGGGCAGGTTCAATTTTACTTGCTCTTTTTTAAACATTCTGTATATATTTTTTTTACTTGTCTGGAATGTTAACCAGCCATACTGTGACGCCTCGGGTCAGGGGTGTGATCAGCAATGCTGTTGGTATTTTCAAAGTATATGGCCTGCGCTGTGATCTTTGAATACTTCTGTGATATTGATCAAGCCCCCCCCCCCCCCACACACACACACACACACACACACTGACATCTGATGATATTGCTAAACATGATAATAAAAACTTACAAAAAAAAAACAACACAAAAATGCAATAATCATTTGAATTAGAGATGGAGTTGTCTGGGTGAAGGAGCCTCAAAAAGGGGCCTACAGTCTCTAACTACCAATTATATTATCTCTCTTGCATTCATAGAAACCCCGATATTATGTCCCCACAAGTGGGATAAACAGTGGAGGATGGGACATACGTAAAGGAGCCCAAGGGGCCCTGCTTGGTGACTTTACCACTGCAAAGATTTCCTCTAGGTTGTCTTTTATCATCGTAAACAGGAAAGAAAAACTTAAGCAATGAAAAAGAATAGAAAATTAAAATGAAAATACAGTATAAATATTTTTCTTTAATTATATTTTGCAATTTCTATTAAGTTGCACAACTACACTACAAGCTGCCAGGGAGTTATATGTTTTGAACAATTTATAAGGCCAACCCTCCCCAGTGAACTTTTATAAGCAATCATTCAATTGCTTATATAGATCAGCACTCTACTGGCACAGCCAATAGCTGAATCACAACAGGCACCAAGGCCTAAGGCTGCTGTGACACAATAGATCAGCACCTCACACACCCCTTCACAAATATTTTGGCGCACACCCCATGTAATATTACATTGAATGAACCACTAGAAGCCAGGAATGTGCAGGGGTGTGCGCCAAAAACAGTTTAAATGCCATGATCGCTATTGATCCTGGCATTTAAACAGTTAAAGGAGCGGCATCGGCATGACCTCTGATGTCGGTTATTACAGACTAATGTTGTCTGCAGTTGTGTCACAGTCGGGGGCAAACTTTGGCTGGGTTTTTCTTATCACCTCTGTGCTGTCCCCTATTCCCTCTTCCGACAGCAGGTGGAGCCACCTAAGGCTACTAACTTAAGTGGCCTCATGGCAGAAGCCTCCCCGGCTGTGTTATTATAAGCACTCTGGTGTTTCTATATAGACTAATAATAATAATAATTTTATTTATATAGCGCCTACAGATTCCGCAGCGCTACACTATGTATAGTGCTGTTATCGTACACTATCAGGGGTGGCCTGACAACACTCAGGGACCCCGAACCACGAAAGCAAGGGACCCCTGCGAGACTACACCCCCGTCCCCACCTCTATTCTACCCAAACTCCTCCTCAAGCCCTCTCCTTCACATAAAAATAAATTGTGTATATAAAGACAAGACAGGTTATCAAGCTTGAGGTTCTTTAGTTTGGAGAAAAGACGTCTTAGGAGCGATTTGATCATAATGTACAAATATATGAACGGACAATACAGAGATCTTTCTAGTGATCTAGTGTCTAGTGCCTTCAATCTTGTGCACCCCTGTCCTGTTTTTAAAAACGGGACAGTTGGTACAAATGTGATGGCGAAGGGCCTCCTCTCTGGCCCAGGCACTCGGGCAGTGTATACCTGTCAGTCCGCCCATGTACACTATATAGTACTACTATCCGTTCCTTTCCCTTCCTTTAGATAAAATTGAATAAATCAATTAGCTTTAAAGGGGTACTCCACTGAAAAACATTTTCTTTTAAATCAACTGGTGCCAGAAAGTTGAACAGATTTGTAAATTACTTCTATTAAAAAATCCCAATCCTTCCAGTACTTATCAGCTGCTGCATGCTCCATAGGAAGTTCTTTTCTTTTTTGAATTTCCTTTCTTTCTGACCACAGTGCTCTCTGCTGACACCTCTGTCCAGGTCAGGAACTGTCCAGACCAGCATATGTTTGCTATGGGGATTTGCTCCTACTCTGGACAGTTCCTAAAATGGACAAAGGTGTCAGCAGAGAGCACTGTGGTCAGATAGAAATTCAAAAAAGAAAAGAACTTCCTCTGTAGTATACAGCAGCTGATAAGTACTGGAAGGATTGTTTTTTTTTTTTTTAAATAGAAGTAATTTACAAATCTGTTTAACTTTCTGGCACCAGTGGATTTAAAAGAAAATGTTTTCCAGTGGAGTACCCCATTAATAACATAGAATAATAAAAGCCACTAACAATTGGTAAATATTTTGTTTAGAAATTAAGCATAAATAACAATGTGACTTTTCAGAAATGATCCATAAACCGGCGTAGACAAACAGGTTTGGAATGTGCTGCACAAATATCCAGAAGCAGCAGGTATTACTGGTTACCGCACGAGAGATGATAAAACACGGAAGTCTCTAACTAAATTCTGTACATACAACTTCCTGATACAACTTTTATGGGTATTCTCCAAATACATATGTCTTTAACTCTAAAAACTGACCTTTTTTTTTTTTTTACTTTTAGTGTCTTCCTCCCATTTGGACCTTATACATCAGTGTCATAAATAAAATCTAGAACTCCGAAATCATGTATTCTCCGAAATCCTGTATTTATATGTGGGTGATGTACTGTGACCAGATTATGTTCATTCTCCAAAATATGATACAGTGGTCCCTCAACATACAATGGTAATCTGTTCCAAACGGACCATCGTTTGTGGAAACCATCGCATGTTGAGGGATCTGTGCAATGTAAAGTATAGTACAGTTGTCTACAACCTGCAGACCTCCAGATGTTGCAAAACTACAACACCCAGCATGCCCGGACAGCCGTTGGCTGTCCGGGCATGCTGGGTGTTGTAGTTTTGCAACATCTGGAGGTCCGCAGGTTGTAGACCACTGTTAGAGAAAGTTGTACTCACCTGTCCCCGCCTCTCCGGACCATCACCGCTCCTCACCGATGTCGCCGTGTCCCCGCCGCTCCGGCAAGGCCTCTGCTTCTCCGGCATCCTCGCTCTCCGTCTCCATCGCCGCCATCACGTCGCTCACACGCTGCTCCTATTGGATGACGGGACGGCGTGCGTGGTGACGTGATGATGACGATGGAGAGTGCCGACAATGCAGAGGATCCCATAGGGGACGCGCCGGAGCCCCGAGGACAGGCAAGTGCTCGTCAGCGGAACACATTGGGCACCGTAAACGGCTATCCGGGGGCAGCTGAAGCAGTCAGCGCTGCAGGATAGCCGTTTATGCGATGGCCCCGACATACAAAAGCATCGTATGTTGATGCTGCCTTCAACATGTGATGGCCTCTGAGAGGCCATCGCATGTTGAAATTATCATATGTCGGGGCCATCGTAGGTCGAGGGGTCACTGTACCTCATCCCTCTGTGATATAAACTATGACTTGAGTTAATGGAGGGTTGTTGCATCCATTCAGAACCCACATTCATTAGCCAGATCAGAGAGTGGCTACAAAGAGAAAAGCTCAAATTTATAGATCCCAAGGATCAACGACCCAAGTCAGGGGTGAACTAAACAAACGTTTAATATATACCACAACTCAGTCCATCTGGACTGAGTAAGAAAGTCCACTTTTTATCCCTCACTGCAATTAGTAAAACTTAACCTTTAATAACTAGAAAATTATAATACTGTATATGAGCTGATAAGGAATTAAAAGCCCAGCATCACAAATACACTATCTGATGTGTGTGTTTGTGTCCATTTGGACGAACATTTGGGTTTTGTACCCAGTACACCTGCAGTGCATACTGGTCATTAGTGCTGATGCTGATGTTAAAATTCCTCACAATGATGCTGGGCTGGAAGTCAGCCGGTCTCATCGCCATTGCGAGAGTGCGAGCTGCTGTACATCTATTTTCTACAGGGCAAACCCCCGCTGGCTGAGGACTTCAGGCTAAAAGGAAACACCCATACGATTTATTCCATTTTTTATGATTGACAGCGCATCTGACAGCATTGGATGAAATGATGAGCAATTTTTGACTGTCTGATGTCTCATATAGGTCATTGTACTCTTTGTTAATCCTATTAACCCCTTATGTTCTGAAAACTCCCCTGATGACATCTCTTAAAGGAAAACTGTCATATGTTTTGTCCCGCACTATCCACGGGTACCTGTGGATAGTGCAGGAGACGCTGAACATTTTGAGTCCTACCTTGCCCGGATCCGCTGCGTTGTTCGCCTGTTATAGCTGGTTTTCCGTATATTCAAATTAGCTGCTAACTGGCATGGGCGGGGTTACTGCCTTCAACTGGCACTGTGACGCAACCGTTGCCCGGCCAGCAGCACCGCTGGCTAATTAATATTCATAAGTTGTCTTACACTCTCTGTCTCATCTCGGCCGAGTCCTGGATGATACTGCGCATGCACGGGATTTCCTACTATACCCGGAAGCCGTCTTTAGCATTTCTTCATTTGTCCAGAGCAGCGCTGGAGTAAGGGTGCATGTGCAGTATCGTCCAGGACTTGGCCGAGATGAGACAGAGAGTGTAAGACAACGTATGAATATTCATTAGCCAGCGGTGCTGCGGGCCAGGCGGCGGTTACGTCACAGTGCCAGTTGAAGGCAGTAACCCCACCCGTGCCAGTTAGCAGCTAATTTGAATATACCAAAAACCAGCTATAACGGGCGAACGGCGCAGCGGATCCGGGCAAGGTAGGACTCAAAATGTTCAGCGTCACCCACACTATCCACAGGTACCCGTGGATAGTGTGGGACAAAACATATGGCAGTTTTCCTTTAAATAGGCGACAGAAACGCGTTGGGTGAACTAGTCACCAGCAATGGATGACTAAGGGAGTGAGGATATTTATTTGAGTTGTAATTATTAATACTCAAATAGAATTGGGAGGGGCTTTTTGTGCTAACATTATAGCACTCCCATTCTTAACAGCTCTTCTTTCTGGTCTCTTAAACAAAATACAAGCACAATACTCACACCATTGTTGCTTTTAGTATTTTAATTAAAGAAATAAAGTTATATTTTAGGCACCTCTTTTCACTGGTGTTGGTCAGCTGATGATTTATGTTGTTTTGATGCAAGGAGGATTTACAAAATCGGTCGTGTACAGGACCACATTAGTTGTGTACAACTAGTAGTGATATATAAGGTGCCGATTGTTTTCTACAAGTTGCATATACACAATAATTCATATAATAATGAAACCCGAATCACGTGAACACATATGAACACAGTGTAGTTTGATTAAAAACTAATTAAGACAGGGAAGTGTCTCACTCACATGAGATGGTCACATGAGATGGGTGATCTGATGCGCCATTGGTCAGATCGTTTCCAAGCCAGCACTGTATGCTGCGGCATACACGAGGACGCTGCAATGGCGGTTTCATGGCTGGTGAGTGAGATGCTTCCCTGTCTTAATTTGTTTTTAATCAAACTACACTGTGTTCACGTGATTGGGGTTTCACTATTATATGAATTATTGTGTATATGCAACTTGTAGAAAACAATCGGCACCTTATATATCACATTGAATATTCCCTATATTATGAATCACTGTTTATATTATGGTTTTATTCTCAATTTTTTATTGTATCATGATTTTTAACACTAATTACTTTGGAATTGTTTGATGAACTGATTAGTTTTTTATCACATAAATATGTGGCACTTTTATCTGATGTATGCTTGAAAAAGCCGGTGTGAGACCGGTGAAACGTTGTATCACTTTGCTATGGGAAATTTATCACTGCTTTTTTGAATACTTCTGGAGTGCTGCGGAACATCTTTTTCTGCATCTAGATAGATAGATATAGTGCACACAGATTCCGCAGGGCTGTACATTGTTCCTCAAATTAGTCCCTGTCCCCATTAGGGCTCACAATCTAAATTCACCTACCAGTATGTTTTAGAGCGTGGGAGGAAACCAGAGTGCCCAGAGGAAACTTGTGCAAACATAGGGAGAACATACAAACTCTTGCAGATAGCATAGATATGAGATAGAGAGAGACATATGAGATACCGTAAATAAATCAGATAGATAGATAGAGACGAGATAGGTAGATATGAGATAGATAGGAGATAGATATGAGATAGATAGATAGATAGATATGACATAGATAGATAGATAGATATGAGATAGATAGATATGAGATAGAAAGATATGAGAAATAGATATGAGATAGATAAATAGATAGTTATGATATAGATAGATAGATGGATAGTAAATTGAAGAAAAGCAGCACAACCCAAATGGTGAAAACAAGGGAAGTAAGTCCACGCAGATTCTCAAGCCCTGGTTAAGGGCCCCATCACAGCAGATGAAGCTCTCCGCAGCACTCAAATGCTCAAAACAAAAGTGCGTTAGGTGATTGTCCTGGTTCACATATTGTATGTTTTCCTTTATGAAAACCCCAATAAAATATTGTTTAAAAAAATAAAATAAAAAAAAGGGCGTTTATTCCATATTAAGTGTCTTACATAAGCAGACTTTTTTGAGCATTTGAGTGCTGCGGAGAGCTTCTGTTCATCTAGATAGATAGATAGATAGATAGATAGATAAATATGAAATAAATACAAAATGGAGAAGAGCAGCACATCTGTCAAAAATTATTTTAAGTAAGGGGTCCTTGCAGCGCTAGAAACTCTGGTCAGAGGCAAAAAGTATAACTATAGCACAGTGAAGTTGAAAAAATAGAAAAAGTGGTGTTTAATCCATCTAAGTGTCTCAATCGGGGGCACATTTAGAAATTTTACTTGAGGGGGTCTACAAGGTTTACATGTAATGTAATGTATCAGGATGGTTTGATGTAGAAATAAAAGCAAAGTGAGCAACATAATCTTTGATATAATCCAATTTCCACGCTTAACCACCATGTAAGGTATAAGGCCCATCGTTCTTGACTGTTCGGCACATTAACCATACTTGCCAACTTAAGAAAGGACATGAGAGAACCTAAAGGACAGAGGAAAAGTGTTGCGCTTTGCACATAACACAATGTTGTCCCTCAATATATAATAATAATGGTGGCCATAGTCTATAATAATATTTGACAACATTATATATATTAAGGATGGACACTTTATATAATGAAGGAGAACAACGTGTATAATACTAAGGGAGAACACTGTATATACTATGTATATAGTATTTAGTCAGCCACCACTTGTGCAAGATGAGAGAGGCCTATAATTGTCATCATAGGTTATAACCTCAACTATGAGAGACAGAATGAGAAAAAAAAATCCATAAAATCACATTGTCTGATTTTTAAAGAATTTTTTTGCAAATTATGGTGGAAAATAAGTATTTGGTCAATAACAAAAGTTCATCTCAATCCTTTGTTATATCCCCTTTGTTGGCAATGACAAAGGTCAAACGTTTTCTGTCTTCACAAGGTTTTCACACACTGTTGCTGGTATTTTGGCCCATTCCTCCATTCAGATCTCCTCTACAGCAGTGATGTTTTGGGGCTGTCACTGGGCGACACAGCCTTTCAACTCCATCCAAAGGTTTTCTATGGGGTTGAGATCTGGAGACTGGCTTGGCCACTCCAGGACCTTGAAATGCTTCTTACAAAGCTACTCCTTCGTTGCCCGGGCAGTGTGTTTTGGATCATTGTCATGCTGAAAGACCCAGCCATGTTTCATCTTCAATGCTCTTGCTGATGGAAGGAGGTTTTCACTCAAAATCTCATGATACATGGCCCCATTCATTCTTTCCTTTACACGGATCAGTTGTCCAGGTCCCTCAGCAGAAAAACAGCCCCAAAGCATGATGTTTCCACCCCCATGCTTCACAGTAGGTATGGTGTTCTTTGGATGCAACTCAGCATTCTTTCTCCTCCAAACACAACGAGTTGAGTTTCTACCAAAAAGTTCTACTTTGGTTTCATCTGACCATTTGACATTCTCCTAATACTCTTCTGGATCATCCAAATGCTCTCTAGCAAACTTCAGACGGGCCTGTACATGTACTGGCTTAAGTAGGGGGACACGTCTGGCACTGCATGATTTGAGTACCTGCCGGCATAGTGTGTTACTGATGGTAGCCTTTGTTACTTTGGTCCCAGCTCTCTGCAGGTCATTCTCTAGGTCCCCCAGTGTAGTTCTGTGATTTTTGCTCATCATTCTTGTGATCATTTTGACACCACTGGTTGAGATCTTGTGTGGAGCCCCAGATCAAGGGAGATTATCAGTGGTCTTGTATGTCTTCCATTTTCTAATAATTTCTTCACACCAAGCTGCTTGCCTATTGCAGATTCAGTCTTGCCAGCCTGGTGCAGGTCTACAATTTTGTTTCTGGTACCCTTCAACAGCTCTTTGGTCTTGGCCATAGTGGAGTTTGGAGTGTGACTGTTTGAGGTTGTAGACAGGTGTCTTTTATACTGATAAGTTCAAACTGGTGCCATTAATACAGGTAAGGAGTGGAGGACAGAGGAGACTCTTAAAATAAGTTGTTACAGGTCTGTTAGAGCCAGAAATCTTGCTTGTTTGTAGGTGACCAAATACTTATATTCCATCATCATTTGCAAATAAATTCTTTAAAAATCAGACAATGAGATTTTATGTTTTTTTTTTCTCATTATGTCTCTCATAGTTGAGGTATACCTATAATGAAAATTACAGGCCTCTCTCATCTTTTTAAGTGGAAAAACTTGCACAATCGGTGGCTGACTAAATACTTTTTTGCCCCACTGTAAATACTAAGAAACTGAGCTGGTTGTATTACTAAGGAGGGAGTTGTAGTGTGGGTGGTGCAGTTGTGCTGCTCCTGTCTATACCCTGCTTACTGTGATCAATGGCAGCTGGTCCAGATGTGTTGCTGCTTCAGCCGGCCTAGTATTCAGATAGTATTATGTTTATTCTGAATGGTTCCCGCCAGATATATCTCTGGGACACCACTTCTCTAAGAACTAATTGACTATGTTTACATTGTATTTGTGGCTTGTTTAATACATATTACTGGATGGATACGTTAAACAGTGGTCTGTGAAGGATGCCATAGGGTGCTGTCCGTGCGCTCTTCACCAGCTAGATTTTAGTTGCAAGTTACCCTTTTTGCAGACCTAAATTTAAAAAAAATTTGGCGTGTCCATGATGCCAAGCCCCCTTCACTTTGTGTCTTGCCCACTTGGCACCATGATCCATCCAATTGGCAAGCAAAGCGCAAAGTGTCAAAAAGTCGCAAACGTTTTGCACAAGGCAGAAACAACTTTCTGCCATTTACACCAGGTAAAGGGATGATAAATCCACCTAAGTTTACCAACCACAGCCCAAACGAGTGTCTGAGATGGAGTGTGGACATAACTATGCGAAAATACCTCTACTATCCTGAGGCCAAGCACACAACTGAATCGCTTCGTGTGGATATTGCCGATGCAGCAGCCGCCATCTATATTAGTAAGATTTTTGATCGTGCGGACATGCGCCGTTTTCATTGACAGAAATAAAGTCCATGTGGAGTGCTCATAGCTACAGACTCCCATTAAAAAGAGTCCACTCCAATGAAGAGTTAGGGCTCCACCAAATACAAGTCAATGTTAATTTTAACCTTCAATAACTCTGTAGTTACTATCTGTATTATCTACATCACCACCCACAGATGGATAAACTGTTGCTGCCTCATGTGCATCCAATTCCAGCACCACTCAAATTGTGCCAGTAAAAACTAATAGACAATGTACATGTTTTTGTTTGGTGCTTTGTTGTTTTTTGGTATTATTGTTTCTGAGGTGCAGACCAGTACTCTATTTCTAGGTGGTACCCGCTCTAATTGGAGGTCATATTTGCATTTTCCCATTTAGTTTTTTTGTCGGTCATTGCAGCGGTTCTGGGTGGCGTTACACCTATTTATTTTGTTTCTATTTTGTTTCTATTAGGGTTTAAATGGAATTGGACATGGACACAGCTTGGCAGCAAGCCGCAGCTACTGTTTCGTTGTTTGTGCAAGATTATGTAGATAATATAGATCACAAGGCAGTTCCTGGCAAGCCAAACAGCGTCCTTAAAACAGTTCATAAGGTGTCAGGCCTCTTGGATGGCCTCCACGTTATGGGTCCCAGGGAACAGACCGGAAAGCACCGAATGGTACGATAGGCAGTTCCTGGGTAAGGAGTCGCTGAGTTCGGGTGCCAGGGCATCCAACAGACCCTGTGCAAAGGGGCACTGCCAAGAGACGTGCAAAGATGTTTCCTCCCCTTAGGGGCACTGGGGGCAGTACCGGGTTCTGCACAGGTCGCGGGCATGCATGAACGACCTAAGAGACAGTCCTCCTTTAACAGCCATCCACAACAAGTCCTTATGACCATTGGTTCATCTGGAGCCTGCTGAGAGAATATGCCATCTTGGACAGTCCGGGCATCGATGAAGAAGAGGAGTGAAGACCCATCTCCTTCCCCATGTCCCCCTGAAGTTATCGCCCAGTAGTTTGTCCCTGTGATCCGCCCCCCTGCCTACCCCTCCATAGTCTCCCACGCCCACATCCCATAGTCCAACTCCCCTCCCCCGATCACAGATTGTATTGTTTGTTTATGTGGATTTTTGTCTGGCAACTGGGACCCCCACGATCTCTGGGCCGGCGCTGCGGCATTACGGTCACACCATGCCCCCTCCATTCATGTCTATGGGAGGGGGCGTGGTGCCTGTGTTCTCCAGTCATCCGGCACTTCACGGAGTTCGCTCTGTGCACCCCGGATGACTGGGGTACCGCAGCAGAGATGGGGGGGTCCCCAGTGGCTTAACCCCAGTGATCAGACATGTTTGATAGGGGATAACATGTCTAGCAGCGGAGTAGACCTTTTAAAGAAGTATTTCCATCCCAACAAATGTCCAATAGGTGTGCGTCCTGACAATAGGGTGTAACTCACTAGACCTACATATAACTGAAGTTACTGTGAAAGCTCCTATACCCTAGTAAAAAGTAAATAACAATGAACTACAACCACAGTCCTTAACCCATCCAGGAGACAGGGAATACAGATACGCCCTGGCGTAGTGGGACTTAAGGACCCAGGGCATACCTGTACATCCTGAAAGTTACCGTTCACCGCCCGTAACCATCATCATCAATGTAACAAAATTTCTCCTGAGTACATAAATACCCCATTTGTGGAAGTAAAGTGCTCTGCGAGCGCACAACAGGGCTCAGGAGTGAGAGCGCACCATGTACATTTGAGGCCTAAATTGGTGATTTGCACAGGGGTGGCTGATACACTGATGGTGGCTAAGTTACAGCGGTTCTGAAATAACACAAGAAAAAAAACACCCACATGTGACCCCATTTTGGAAACTACACCCCTCACGGAATGCAACTAGGGGAATAGTGAGCCTTAACACCCCGACGGGTGTTTAACAAATTTACGTTAAAGTTGGATATGAAAATGAAAATCTTTTCATTTTATTTTTTTTACTAGGGATAATAGGAAAAATGCCCCCAAAAATTTGTAACATTATTTCTTATGAGTAAGGAAATATGCCATATTTGGATGTAAAGTTCTCTGTGGGCACAATACAGGGCTCAGAAGAGAAGGAGCGACATTGGGCTTTTGGAAAGAGAATTTGGCTGGAATTGAAAGCCATGTGCATTTACAAAGCCCACATGGTGCCAGAACAGTGGACGCCCCCCCCACATGTGACCCCATTTTGGAAACTACACCCCTCATGGAATTTAATAAGGGGTGCAGTGAACATTTACACCCCACTAGTGTTTGACATATTTTTTGAACAGTGGTCCGTGAAAATTTTAAAATACATTTTTCATTTGCACAGCCTACTGTTCCAAAGATCTGTCAAACACCAGTGGGGTGTAAATGCTCACAGCACCCCCCCCTATAACAATTATGGGGGGGGGGGGGTCCACTGTTCTGGCAACATAGAGGCTTTGTAAACGCACATGGCCCTTGACTTCCAATCCAACCAAATTCTCTTTTCAAAAGCACAATGGCGCTTCTCCCTGTAGTGCGCCCACAGAGCACTTTACATCCACAAATGGTGTTACAAATTTTGGGGGCTTTTTCTCCTATTACCCCTTGTGAAAATGAAAAATTTGGGGTAACACCAGCATTTTAGTGAAAAAAATCAAATTTTTCCTTTTTTTTTTTTAACTCTGTTTATTAGTTTTTTCAATTTTATATGAACAGTAAAAACAAATATTATGCTAAACAACAAGGCAAAAGTGGAGCAAACGTGAGTATCGCAGTACCCACACAATCAAAGAAGTCAACAGGTCATGACATTAAACAATGGCAACTGCAGCAGCTCAACTAGAGATAAGACAGGCATAAATAAAGTAATATAACCAATCAGTCACTCAATCACTCATACGTCACAATATAAGCGAAAAACATTAGAAAAGGGGGGGGGGGGAGGGGAGAAGGTCAAGAAAGAGAGAGGGGAGAAGAAAGAAGGTCTCTGATCCCAGGCCAAATCACTAAAAAGTATCACTCCAAATCGGCTGACAAATGGATAGGGCCCAGAGTATTACAATTCAATGTGGCGAAAAAGGTAGTACAATGGCATCTATTTGGGGTTTAGTGAAGTGAGCAGTTAAAAAGGTATGCCATTTGACGAAGAATTTCTTCGCACTGCGCTCTCTGTGCCTTTCTGTGTCCAGTCTGTCCACCTCCAAAAAATCTTTGCGTTAGTCTACAACATCGGTTATGGCTGGCATGGCAGTCTTAAGCCGGTCACGCAAGAGTATGCGTTTGGCCTTCAGGAGAATGACATGGAGGAATTTCGGGATGTTACGCAAACCCACCTCCTCTGCAACAGAGGGGTCGATAGACTGAAAACGGAGGGCCTGGGGAGTCAAGGGAACCCGGACGGTCCAGTATCTAGCAATGTAAGCTATAACAGCACCCCAGAAGTGTAGTGACTTCGAACAAGTCCAGATATTGTGGTAGAAGTCTGTGTCTGGGATACCACATTTCGGACTGGAAGTAAGCCTGTCCGGGAATGCAGGGGTGGCCGGGATATTAAAGCCTAGGTAGCCAAAATGCATAGTTTTAAAAAAAGTTGATATTAGCCCGAACTTTTGTACACCCCTCCAGTATGGGCTCGCGTATATCAGAATCTTGGAAGATCGATTCCCATTTAGCAAAAACGGTATGTTTGAAAACTTTTAGAAGACGTTCATTAAAGCATTTATATAAAGTAGAGATGGACGCCTTCCTAGGTTGTGGACCCACCATGTCCTCAAAGGAGGAGGGAGATACTTCAGGGGATGGGTTACGCAGTCGGGATGTGCAGAAAGAGAGAAGTTTAGACACCTGGAGAAAATGGGAAGGTGGCAGAGAGAGGTTAGTCAATAACTCTCGCAGTGTAAGCCACTGCCGTTCCTCAACAAGCATTAGCTGCTTCGCCACGTTGGTTCCCGTGTGACGCCAGGCCTCAAATAAACTATTCTCCCTGCCCTGAGTAAATTCTGGGTGACCCCAAAGATTGAGACGCCCAGACAGCAGAAAAGATAAACCATAAGCTTCACGGATGGCCTTCCAGGATAAGAGGGTGTCTCTGATCACCAGTGAGCGCTTTATATGGGTGGGAAGGCACAGAATGCGGGTGTGAAGGCAGGACACCAAATTCCATGGGAAAGTATAATCAGCCTCTAGAGAATAGGTAGAATGGTAGCTGGACTCATGTGGCTCCATGTCCATGACATGTCGGAAAAGGCAAGAAAGGTTGTAGCCTCGGAGACTGGGAAAGCCCACTCCTCCGTCAGTCTGACACAACATCAATTTTTGTAAGGCAATTCGCGGGAAAATATATACCAATTTTAATCCCCAGGTAAGTAATAAAGGGTTTAACAAGGTCCCTGGGTAAGCCCAGAGCACTCCAGTAGGAAGCAGGTCTAGAGGACCCTAGTGGGAGGAGTTCACTTTTCAGTTGGCTTATTTTATAGCCAGAGAAGGTACCAAAATGGTCCAAAGTGGACATCAGAGGGGCATAATGGGTTCTCGGGTCGGCTAAGAAGATCAAAACATCATCCGCAAAAAGGGTCAGTTTAACCGTTTTGCGCTGGATAGCAATGCCTTGATATAACTCTGAGTCCCCCAAATGGCAGGCTAAGGGTTCCAGTGCAAGAATAAATAAGAGGGGAGACAGGGGGCATCCCAGCCGCATCCCCTCAAAATGCCTGAGGCATGAATTTGTGCCTGGGGGAAGCATAGAGACCCCCCCAGGAAAGTATGAAAACTGCCGGTGATGCCGACTTTGTCCAGTACCATCCCAAGCCAGTCCCACCTGACATTTTCGAATGCCATTTCGGCATCTAGGGCCAGTAACAATAGCTGCTCTCCAGGTTTACAGACTTTACATCCACATATAAGGTATTTCCTTACTAGAGAGAAATGGGGTTACAAATTTTAGGGGACATTTCTCCTATTACCACTTGTGAAAATGAAAAATTTGGGGTAACACCAGCATTTTAGTGAAAAAAAAAACAATAAAATTTTTAAATTTTATGTCCCACTTTAACGAAAAGTTCATCAATCATCTGTAGGGTGTAAAGGCTCACTGTACCCCTTGTTATGCTCCTTGAGGGGTGTAGTTTCCCAAATAGTGTGCCATGTGTTTTTTTTTTTTTGCTGTTCTGGCACCATGGGGGCTTCCTAAATGCGATATGACCCCCATATACCATTTCTGCAAAATTCGCTCTCCAAAATCCCATTGTCGCTCCTTCCCTCCTGAGCCCACATATGAGGTGTTTCCTTACTCGAGATAAATTAGGTTACAAATTATAGGTGGCTTTTTCTCCTTTTACCCATTGTAAAAATGAAGAAAAAAAAAGGGGCTACAAGAACATGTTAGTGTAAAAAATTTAGATTTTGAATTTTCTCCTACACTTTGCTGCTATTCCTGTAAAACAGGGGTTAACATACTTTCTGAATATCATTTTGAATACTTTGAGGTGCGCAGTTTTCATAATGGGGTCATTTATGGGGGATTTCTAACATAAAGACCCTCAAATTCACTTCAAAACTAAACTGGTCCCTGAAAAATTCGGATTTAGAAATTTTCATGAAAAATTGGAAAATTGTTGCTAAACTTTGAAGCCCTCTGATGTCTTCAAAAAGTAAAAACATGTCAACTTTATGATGCAAACATAAAAGTAGACATGTTGTATATGTGAATCAATACATCATTTATTTGGCATGTCTATTTTTTCTTACAAGCAGAGAGCTTCAAAGTTAGAAAAATGCAAAATTTAGCGCTAACATAAAGTAGATTATGTCACAAAAATAAAAATAAAAGTAAAAGCATCCCAGAGTTATTAATTCTTAAAGTGACAGAGGTCAGATTTGCAAAAAAATGCTCTGGTCCATAAGGTCATAATGGGCTTGTTACTTAAAGGGGTACTCTGCCTCCAGACATCTTATCCCCTATCCTTGGGATGTCTGATGTCCTGCTATCCCACCTGCAGCCCCCCCCCCCCCCCCGAGTCATCAGCTGTACAGAGCTAAGTTTGATTCGTGGCTGATGACTCACAATACAGGGGTGGCGGCTCGTGACATCACGGCCCCACCCCCTCCTGATGTCACGCCCGCCCCCTTCATGCAATTCTATGGAGGGGGCGTGACGGCAGCCCCAGCAGTGGGACCCCCACAATCAGAAATCTTATCCTCTATCCTTGGATAGGGGATAAGGTGTCCAGGGGTGGAGTACCCCTTTAAGGTGTTAAAGTTACATGGTAAAAATGTTTAATATTTATTACACAAATATACACAATGCGGCTATGAGACCACAGTGTCCTTGTGGTCAATATAGTCATTAATTGCATGCGCTGTGATTAGGAAGGTTGAAAATACAGTAAAAAGTGCTCTTATAGCTAATACTTTAATAAAATAAAAAAAAGATAACAAATAAACCTAGCTATTGCTATAAGCCCCAACAAAATGCGTAATTGCAGAAAAAGGAATTCTCTATGCTATTGCATCAAAGTTGTCAACCCAGGGGTTTGCAGAATGAAAAGTACTTTGTAACTACTCTGTTATAATGTTACAGATAGCAGTACACAAGCTGAAACTGAATGGTTATTATAATGTTACAATATTTGTATTAAAGGGGTACTCCGGTGCTAAGACATCTTATCCCCTAGCCAAAGAATAGGGGATAAGATGCCTGACCGCGGGAGTCCGGCCGCTGGGGACCACCGTTTTCTCCCACGCTGCACCCAGTTAGCATCAGCCCCCGTAGCGTGCTCGCTCCGGGTCGGATTACTAGCGATCACAGGGACGGAGCATAGTGACATCACGGCTCCGCCCCCGTGTGAGGTCATGGCTACGCCCCCTCAATGCAAACCTATGGAGGGGGCGTGATGCATTGAGGGGACGGAGCGTGATGCCCGCGGTCAGGCATCTTATCCCCTATCCTTTGGATAGGGGATAAGATGTCTTAGCGCCGGAGTACCCCTCTAATAGTTTGCAAAGAAAATAGTTTGACAACAAAAATATCTAACAACTAAGGAACATATTTTTTTTAAATACTATTAATTGTTAAAATTATCAAAATACTTCTCCATTTGTTGTTGCCATTTCTTTGTAAACCACTGGGTTGACAACAGCGCATCAAAGAGAAAAAAAATAATTTTACTGTATTTTAAAACCTTTTTTATAACGGTTGACAATAGCAGTATGGACCAGCTATGAATGATAGCTTACCATACTTATTAGAGCCGCACTTTATATAGCTGGCCAGCAGTATATGAGTAGGCCATCCATATATGGCACACATGTGACTGTAATCATCTCTGTTTGTACTGGTATGTCCTGTTTAATACACTTTTCTTATAGTTTTTATGGATGATTATTAATAACATTTGGTATTTTAATTGGAGTGTTATAGCTCTATGTTTTT
Source organism: Hyla sarda (assembly GCF_029499605.1). Classification (NCBI taxonomy): domain Eukaryota; kingdom Metazoa; phylum Chordata; class Amphibia; order Anura; family Hylidae; genus Hyla; species Hyla sarda. Next base: position 295,385,920 of record NC_079194.1, read on the forward strand.
TATTTCTGGTCTATGTATATTAAAACCTGTTTACAGTACATACAATTAGTGACTACTATATATGAAAGTCTAACACATGGGTTCTTATCCTATCTCACTAAGGCCTCAGAAGGTGGTTTCCTTTGGACAATAATCTCTATACCTGGATGGCTTTCGGCTTGGACACCTCTGCACAAGTTTCCTTATTCCAGTGATATATGAGGGGGGGGGGGGCAGTATGAAACATATAGAGGTGACCCCATTTACAGTAGGTCAATAAATTAAAGCCCTGCACATGGTGAACATTTAGAACAACAGTAGATTATTCCTTCTCCCCTTTCATTCTATTGAGCAGAGCTCTGATCGTGTCACATAGACTTCATTGTCCTCAATATAACTCAGACAATTCAGTGAAAGTTACATAGGACTTTGAAGTGCAGCTGGGAAATGTGTGGGAAAGAGCCCTGTACACCAATCATACACTGTGAAGAATACCGCGGGACAACGCAAAGATGCCTCCATTACACATAGCAGGATATAATGGAAAATAGTAGTCCTAATGTCATAAAATGGACAGCACATAAGCAAATCATTATCCAATGTAACATAAATCACAGAGAATAAGCAAAGCCAGTCTGAGGAGTATTTACAGAAACAAAACGGTTAACTTTCCTAGATGACACGGTAAAGACATTACATTCCCATATCCATTTATAATCTGACTTGGCAAACTGAGATTTTCTTCTTTTCTCTATGCACATAATATCCATGCTATAACTATCATAATACTGCCCCCTATGTACGAGAATATAACTACTATAATACTGCTCCTATATACAAGAATATAACTACTATAATACTGCTCCTATATACAAGAATATAACTACTATAATACTGCTCCTATATACAAGAATATAACTACTATAATACTGCCTCCTATATACAAGAATATAACTATCATAATACTGCCCCCTATGTACAAGAATATAACCACTATAATACTGCTCCTATATACAAGAATATAACTACTATAATACTGCGTGCTATATACAAGAATATATCTACTATAATACTGCTCCTATAAACAAGAATATAACTACTATAATACTGCTCCTATATACAAGAATATAACCACTATAATACTGGCTCCTATATACAAGAATATAACTACTATAATACTGCCTCCTATATACAAGAATATAACTACTATAATACTGCTCCTATATACAAGAATATAACCACTATAATACTGCTTCTATATAAAAGAATATAACTACTATAATACTGCCTCCTATATACAAGAATATAACTATCATAATACTGCCCCCTATGTACAAGAATATAACCACTATAATACTGCTCCTATATACAAGAATATAACTACTATAATACTGCTCCTATATGCAAGAATATAACTACTATAATACTGCTCCTATATACAAGAATATAACTACTATAATACTGCTCCTATATACAAGAATATAACTACTATAATACTGCTCCTATATACAAGACTATAACTACTTTCTTCTTCGACTTCCGGCAGCACAGAAGGAATAGGCCTGGCCTCTTTTATTCTTCCTAGGACCGCCCACCTAAAAAAAAAACTCCACAATAGTCAGCCAATGGCATGACAGCATACCTTATAACTAGTCACATCTCATACATTCAAACTGTGTTTTTTTCTGTCCTCTTTTCTTCATAACAGAGGTGTTAATTCACCTTTGCCCACCATTAATCATATTTTCTTTTTTATTTTAGATGTTATTCCCTTGATGTTTTGTATTACACCAGTGTCACCAGTGCAGTTCTGAGGGCCAATGTGGGTAACCCTGGCCTACCTGGTGTCTTGCAGTCCCTTTTGACCCATGCGGGAAACCCGGGTTATATGAGGAGGTCTTTTTAGATTTCTGCAAGTTTCTCCCTTCTTAATCACTGGTATGGTGAAAAAGGAGGTGTTCTGCCTTGGGGTGACGGTTCCCCCGTTGTCGGCAGTTATACAGTCCATTCCCGCGGATACCAGGCGTCTCACGTGCGATCCCGGCATTTGCATGGACGTCTATGGGACTTCCGGTTTGGGCGCCAACTTGTGAATGGCAGTACGCGCATCAGGCGCAGTCAGCAGAGACCGGAAGCGGATGTGGAGCAACCGGATGTGACGTGTCTCTGGTTTGCGGGCGGGTAAGCGCATTTAAACGGAGCAGAGACGGCGGTGCCTTGCCTTTCTGTGCAGGCAGCCGGATTTCTCTGCTCCAAAGGTATGACCTGCTCCTCAGTAGCCAGGGCTGAGCGCTCTGATCTTATGTGCTGACTGTTGCTCATATTATGTACTATTACATTTTTAGATGTCAAGCCCCGCCTCCTCTAAGAAAAAGAAGATGAAGACAAAACACAGGGAGTGTGTCTCTTGCCAGCAGCCCCTGCCGGATGAATTATCTGGAGATTTATGTGAAATATGCAAATCTCATTTGACTCCATCTTCGAGTAAACGGAAGTCTTTATGCATCAGTTGTCTTCATCCGTTACCATCAGGCTCAGTTTCTACAGTTTGTAAAAAATGTACTGAACCACAAGAAACCTCTGCCTTCCTTGAGGATGCAAGAAGCTTTTTTTCTTGGTTCAAGTCTGAGTTTGGTTCTAGCTCAGGAGTCAGTCTGAAAAATAAGAAAGAAGAACGTAAAGCAGAACCCTCTGCATCTTCCTCATCAGAAAACGCTTCAGCTCAGTCTGACTCCTCAGATTCTGAAGATATTATTGCAGAAGATTTTTTTCTTTTCAAGAAGGAGAATGCGGGAAAATTAATTAGAGCAGTAAAAGATATTATGGAATCTTCAAAGCAAAAGTTCAGGGAAGATAAGGAGAGTCTCTTCTATTTCCCCAAAAAACCTTCTGAAGTTTTGACAGGTCATCCAGTCTTAAAAACTATAGTGGAGAAAGAATTTAAAAAACCAGACAGTAGGCTGGAATTAGGTTCTAGATTTAGAGCAGTATATAAGTTGGATCCATCTGAGTCTGAATCCTGGGAGAACCCTGCTAAAGTGGATCGACCTGTAGCCAGGTTATCTAGAAGAACACTGCTACCCTCTGAGGATTCTTCTATACTTAAGGATCCTATGGATAAGAAGACAGATATTCTGATAAAACGTGCCTACTGTAATACAGCTGCTTTAATGAAAGCATCCCTTGCTTCTGTACCTGTAACCCGGGCTATTCGAGTCTGGCTGAGCCAACTTGGAAGAAATATTCAGGAGGGAATTTCTAGAATTGATCTCTTGGAGGAAATTGATACATTAAAGACTGCGGCGGATTTCGCATGTGATCTCCCCCTAGACGTGACAAGAATATGTGCGAAGAACCTTGCAGTATTAAATTCAGCCAGAAGGGCTATCTACCTTAAGCCATGGCCAGGCGATGCCTCATCTAAGGTTAACTTCTGTGCACTACCGTTTGAAGCTGGTTTTCTAGTAGGATCACAACTGGAGAGTATCCTGGAAGCAGAGAGAGGAGAGAAGGCTCTGGCGTTTCCCTTCGCCAGATAGAGGAAGCAGTTCCAGCCCTTTAGATTTCGCAAGACTGGTTTTAAAAGAAGACCGTATCAAGAAAGAAGATACAATAAGAGATTCCAAGAAAATAAGAGAAGACAGCCGGATCAAAAGCAACCAAAAACAGAATTCTGACTACCTCGGGTCAGGTTCAGTAGGAGCAAGGCTGCTGAATTTCTTTCCAGCCTGGCTGGAGATGACTACAGACAAGTGGGTGCTAAAAATTATTGCAGAAGGTTACAGTCTAAATTTTGTGTCGATACCCCCCGAAAGGTTCATCTTCAACAGAGCGAATTCAATTGTTCAGCTTCTTCTCAGAGATTTTCTAAACAAGAGAGCCCTGGAACCTGTTCCACCAGAACAGCAAGGTTACGGAGTCTACTCACACGTCTTCCCCGTTCCAAAATCAAACGGCAAATGGAGATTAATCATAGATCTGCGATACCTAAATCGCTATTTAGCAAAGGAAAAATTTTGCATGGAAAATGTAAGGTCCGCTACTCATCTAATTCAGCCTCACGACTGGATGGTTTCATTGGACTTAATGGACGCTTATTTGCATGTCCCCATAGAAGAAAATCCAGAAAATTTCTGAGAGTTGCTGTGTTCCTAGACCAAAAAATTCACCACTTCCAGTCTCGGGCCATGCCCTTTGGCCTGACTTCGGCCCCAAGGGTATTTACAAAGATCGCAGTTACAGTCGTAGCTACCCTAAGACTACAAGGAATACAAATAATACCATATTTAGACGATTGGTTGCTTGTTGCAACCACCCAGGAACTCCTCCTACAACACTTACAGACAGCTCTGAATCTCCTGAACAGGCTTGGGTTTATTCTCAATCCCCAGAAATCAGAACTTTCACCAACAAAAACAAAACGTTTCCTAGGCATGATAATCAATTCAGTATGTCAGAAAGTCTTTCTTCCGGCGGAGAAACAGGACAAAATCATCTTTCAAGTGAAGACTCTGATAAAGTCTCCCTCTACATCCATCAGGAGAGCGATGCAGACACTGGGTTTAATGACTGCAGCAATAGACGCAGTGCCTTATGCCAGGGCACACATGAGGGATTTACAGAGGGAAATCCTTACAGTTTGGGACAGAGTTCCCAATTCTCTGGACTCCACCATCTCATTGTCAGGGCACACCCGACTGAAGTTACGTTGGTGGCTGCAGAAGAACAACTTGAATATGGGGAAAAGTTTCAAACCTCAGAACCCTGTGGTGATAACTACAGATGCCTCCAGATGGGGTTGGGGGGCCCACCTCGGAACCCAATGGGTTCAAGGAGTTTGGTCAAGAGAAGAGTCTCATTTATCATCCAACCTAAGAGAACTGAAAGCGATCCGGTTAGCCATAATGCATTTCTCTCCACAGATTTCAAACGCGTCAGTTCTGATCCAGTCAGACAATCTGGTCTCGGTGTATTACATCCAAAAAGAAGGGGGGACAAGATCTACAGCTCTACAAAAAGAATGCAGCAGGATAATGTCCTGGGCAGAACATCATCGCATCTCTCTGATGGCGACTCACATAAAAGGGTCTCTAAATTATCAAGCCGACTGGTTAAGCCGACGGAAGTTAGATCCCAACGAATGGGAACTGAATCCCAAGTATTTTGCTCAGATAACCCGTGTTACGCCGAGCGCTCCGGGTCCCCGCTCCTCCCCGGAGCGCTCGCTTCACTCCCCCCGCTGCAGCGCTCCGGTCACGTCCTCTGACCCGGGGCGCTGCGATTCCGCTGCCAGCCGGGATGCGATTCGCGATGCGGGTAGCGCCCGCTCGCGATGCGCACCCCGGCTCCCCTACCTGACTCGCTCTCCGTCTGTTCTGTCCCGGCGCGCGCGGCCCCGCTCCCTAGGGCGCGCGCGCGCCGGGTCTCTGCGATTTAAAGGGCCACTGCGCCGCTGATTGGCGCAGTGGTTCCAATTAGTGTGTTCACCTGTGCACTTCCCTATATCACCTCACTTCCCCTGCACTCCCTTGCCGGATCTTGTTGCCATTGTGCCAGTGAAAGCGTTCCTTGTGTGTTCCTAGCCTGTGTTCCAGACCTTCTGCCGTTGCCCCTGACTACGATCCTTGCTGCCTGCCCCGACCTTCTGCTACGTCCGACCTTGCTTCTGCCTACTCCCTTGTACCGCGCCTATCTTCAGCAGCCAGAGAGGTGAGCCGTTGCTAGTGGATACGACCTGGTCACTACCGCCGCAGCAAGACCATCCCGCTTTGCGGCGGGCTCTGGTGAAAACCAGTAGTGGCTTAGAACCGGTCCACTAGCACGGTCCACGCCAATCCCTCTCTGGCACAGAGGATCCACTACCTGCCAGCCGGCATCGTGACAGTAGATCCGGCCATGGATCCCGCTGAAGTTCCTCTGCCAGTTGTCGCTGACCTCACCACGGTGGTCGCCCAGCAGTCACAACAGATAGCGCAACAAGGCCAACAGCTGTCTCAACTGACCGTTATGCTACAACAGTTACTACCACAGCTTCTGCAGTCATCTCCTCCGCCAGCTCCTGCACCTCCTCCGCAGCGAGTGGCCGCTCCTGGGATACGCTTATCCTTGCCGGATAAATTTGATGGGGACTCTAAGTTTTGCCGTGGCTTTCTTTCCCAATGTTCCCTGCATCTGGAGATGATGTCGGACCTGTTTCCCACTGAAAGGTCTAAGGTGGCTTTCGTAGTCAGCCTTCTGTCCGGAAAAGCCCTGTCATGGGCCACACCGCTCTGGGACCGCAATGACCCCGTCACTGCCTCTGTACACTCCTTCTTCTCGGAAATCCGAAGTGTCTTTGAGGAACCTGCCCGAGCCTCTTCTGCTGAGACTGCCCTGTTGAACCTGGTCCAGGGTAGTTCTTCCGTTGGCGAGTATGCCGTACAATTCCGTACTCTTGCTTCAGAATTGTCCTGGAATAATGAGGCCCTCTGCGCGACCTTCAAAAAAGGCCTATCCAGCAACATTAAAGATGTTCTGGCCGCACGAGAAATTCCTGCTAATCTACATGAACTTATTCACCTAGCCACTCGCATTGACATGCGTTTTTCCGAAAGGCGTCAGGAACTCCGCCAAGATATGGACTCTGTTCGCACGAGGCGTTTCTTCTCCTCGGCTCCTCTCTCCTCTGGTCCCCTGCAATCTGTTCCTGTGCCTCCCGCCGTGGAGGCTATGCAGGTCGACCGGTCTCGCCTGACACCTCAAGAGAGGACACGACGCCGTATGGAGAACCTCTGCCTGTACTGTGCTAGTACCGAACACTTCCTGAGGGATTGTCCTATCCGTCCTCCCCGCCTGGAAAGACGTACGCTGACTCCGCACAAAGGTGAGACAGTCCTTGATGTCTACTCTGCTTCTCCACGTCTTACTGTGCCTGTGCGGATGTCTGCCTCTGCCTTCTCCTTCTCTACAGTGGCCTTCTTGGACTCTGGATCTGCAGGAAATTTTATTTTGGCCTCTCTCGTCAACAGGTTCAACATCCCCGTGACCAGTCTCGCCAGACCCCTCTACATCAATTGTGTAAATAATGAAAGATTGGACTGTACCATACGTTTCCGCACGGAGCCCCTTCTTATGAGCATCGGATCTCATCATGAGAGGATTGAACTTTTGGTCCTCCCCAATTGCACCTCGGAAATTCTCCTTGGACTTCCCTGGCTTCAACTTCATTCCCCAACCCTGGATTGGTCCACTGGGGAGATCAAGAGTTGGGGGTCCTCTTGTTCCAAGAACTGTCTAAAACTGGTTCCCAGTAACCCTTGCCGTAACTCTGTGGTTCCTCCAGTAACCGGTCTCCCTAAGGCCTATATGGACTTCGCGGATGTTTTCTGCAAAAAACAAGCTGAGACTCTACCTCCTCACAGGCCTTATGATTGCCCTATCGACCTCCTCCCGGGCACTACTCCACCCCGGGGCAGAATTTATCCTCTCTCTGCCCCAGAGACTCTTGCCATGTCCGAATACGTCCAGGAGAATCTTAAAAAGGGCTTTATCCGTAAATCCTCCTCTCCTGCCGGAGCCGGATTTTTCTTTGTGTCCAAAAAAGATGGCTCCCTACGTCCTTGCATTGACTACCGCGGTCTTAATAAAATCACGGTTAAGAACCGCTACCCCTTACCCCTCATCTCTGAACTCTTTGATCGCCTCCAAGGTGCCCACATCTTTACTAAATTGGACTTAAGAGGCGCCTATAACCTCATCCGCATCAGAGAGGGGGACGAGTGGAAAACGGCATTTAACACCAGAGATGGACACTTTGAGTATCTGGTCATGCCCTTTGGCCTGTGCAACGCCCCTGCCGTCTTCCAAGACTTTGTCAATGAAATTTTTCGTGATCTGTTATACTCTTGTGTTGTTGTATATCTGGACGATATCCTAATTTTTTCTGCCAATCTAGAAGAACACCGCCAGCATGTCCGTATGGTTCTTCAGAGACTTCGTGACAACCAACTCTATGCCAAAATTGAGAAATGTCTGTTTGAATGCCAATCTCTTCCTTTTCTAGGATATTTGGTCTCTGGCCAGGGACTACAGATGGATCCAGACAAACTTTCTGCCGTCTTAGATTGGCCACGCCCCTCCGGACTCCGTGCTATCCAACGCTTTTTGGGGTTCGCCAATTATTACAGGCAATTTATTCCACATTTTTCTACCATTGTGGCTCCTATCGTGACTTTAACCAAAAAAAATGCTGATTCCAAGTCCTGGCCTCCTCAAGCAGAAGACGCCTTTAAACGACTCAAGTCTGCCTTTTCTTCGGCTCCCGTCCTCTCCAGACCTGACCCTTCCAAACCCTTCCTATTGGAGGTTGATGCCTCCTCAGTGGGAGCTGGAGCTGTTCTTCTACAAAAAAATTCTTCCGGGCATGCTGTCACTTGTGGTTTTTTCTCTAGGACCTTCTCTCCAGCGGAGAGGAACTACTCCATCGGGGATCGAGAGCTTCTAGCCATTAAATTAGCACTTGAGGAATGGAGGCATCTGTTGGAGGGATCAAGTTCTCCTGTTATTATCTACACCGACCACAAGAACCTCTCCTACCTCCAGTCTGCCCAACGGCTGAATCCTCGCCAGGCCCGGTGGTCTCTGTTCTTTGCCCGATTTAATTTTGAGATTCACTTTCGTCCTGCCGATAAGAACATTAGGGCCGATGCTCTCTCTCGTTCCTCGGATGCCTCAGAAGTTGAACTCTCTCCGCAACACATCATTCCACCTGACTGCCTGATCTCCACTTCTCCTGCCTCCATCAGGCAGACTCCTCCAGGAAAGACCTTTGTTTCTCCTCGCCAACGCCTCGGAATCCTCAAATGGGGTCACTCCTCCCATCTCGCAGGTCATGCGGGTATCAAGAAATCTGTGCAACTCATCTCCCGCTTCTATTGGTGGCCGACTCTGGAGACGGATGTTGTGGACTTTGTGCGAGCCTGCACTATCTGTGCCCGGGATAAGACTCCTCGCCAGAAGCCCGCTGGTTTTCTTCATCCTCTGCCTGTCCCCGAACAGCCTTGGTCTCTGATTGGTATGGATTTTATTACTGATTTACCCCCTTCCCGTGGCAACACTGTTATTTGGGTGGTCGTTGATCGATTCTCCAAAATGGCACATTTCATCCCTCTTCCTGGTCTTCCTTCTGCGCCTCAGTTGGCTAAACAATTTTTTGTACACATTTTTCGTCTTCACGGGTTGCCTACGCAGATTGTCTCGGATAGAGGCGTCCAATTCGTGTCTAAATTCTGGAGGGCTCTCTGTAAACAACTCAAGATTAAATTAAATTTTTCTTCTGCATATCATCCCCAGTCCAATGGACAAGTAGAAAGAATTAACCAGATCTTGGGTGATTATTTGCGACATTTTGTTTCCTCCCGCCAGGATGACTGGGCAGATCTCCTCCCATGGGCCGAATTCTCGTATAACTTCAGGGTCTCTGAGTCTTCCTCCAAATCCCCATTTTTCGTGGTGTACGGCCGTCACCCTCTTCCCCCCCTCCCTACTCCCTTGCCCTCTGGTCTGCCCGCTGTGGATGAAATTTCTCGTGACCTTTCCATCATATGGAGAGAGACCCAAAATTCTCTCTTACAGGCTTCATCACGCATGAAGAAGTTCGCGGATAAGAAAAGAAGAGCCCCTCCCGTTTTTTCCCCTGGAGACAAGGTATGGCTCTCCGCTAAATATGTCCGCTTCCGTGTCCCTAGCTACAAGTTGGGACCACGCTATCTTGGTCCTTTCAAAATTTTGTGTCAAATTAATCCTGTCTCTTATAAACTTCTTCTTCCTCCTTCTCTTCGTATCCCTAATGCCTTTCACGTCTCTCTTCTCAAACCACTCATCCTCAACCGTTTTTCTCCCAAATCTGTTCCTCCCACTCCTGTTTCCGGCTCCTCGGACATCTTCTCGGTCAAAGAAATCTTAGCTGCCAAAAAGGTCAGAGGGAAACATTTTTTTTTAGTGGACTGGGAGGGTTGTGGTCCTGAAGAGAGATCCTGGGAACCTGAGGACAACATCCTAGACAAAAGTCTGCTCCTCAGGTTCTCAGGCTCTAAGAAGAGGGGGAGACCCAAGGGGGGGGGTACTGTTACGCCGAGCGCTCCGGGTCCCCGCTCCTCCCCGGAGCGCTCGCTTCACTCCCCCCGCTGCAGCGCTCCGGTCACGTCCTCTGACCCGGGGCGCTGCGATTCCGCTGCCAGCCGGGATGCGATTCGCGATGCGGGTAGCGCCCGCTCGCGATGCGCACCCCGGCTCCCCTACCTGACTCGCTCTCCGTCTGTTCTGTCCCGGCGCGCGCGGCCCCGCTCCCTAGGGCGCGCGCGCGCCGGGTCTCTGCGATTTAAAGGGCCACTGCGCCGCTGATTGGCGCAGTGGTTCCAATTAGTGTGTTCACCTGTGCACTTCCCTATATCACCTCACTTCCCCTGCACTCCCTTGCCGGATCTTGTTGCCATTGTGCCAGTGAAAGCGTTCCTTGTGTGTTCCTAGCCTGTGTTCCAGACCTTCTGCCGTTGCCCCTGACTACGATCCTTGCTGCCTGCCCCGACCTTCTGCTACGTCCGACCTTGCTTCTGCCTACTCCCTTGTACCGCGCCTATCTTCAGCAGCCAGAGAGGTGAGCCGTTGCTAGTGCATACGACCTGGTCACTACCGCCGCAGCAAGACCATCCCGCTTTGCGGCGGGCTCTGGTGAAAACCAGTAGTGGCTTAGAACCGGTCCACTAGCACGGTCCACGCCAATCCCTCTCTGGCACAGAGGATCCACTACCTGCCAGCCGGCATCGTGACAACCCGCAAATGGGGGTTACCCGTATGGGACTTGATGGCCACGAGACGCAACAAGAAGGTACTGAAGTTTTGCTCAAGATATTGCACAGACCTTCCAGATCATCTGGATGCCTTCACCATGAGCTGGAATGACCTCTTTGTTTATCTCTTCCCTCCAATTCCATTAATCAACAAGATTCTGAACAAGATCATCATAGACGAGCCGGCAGCTCTACTAATCGCACCCTTTTGGCCCCGGAGGGCCTGGTTTCCTCTATTATTTCGTCTCTCGAGGGGAGAATATTGGAAGCTACCGCTAGAAAAGGATCTCCTCCTGCAGAACGGATTATATCACCAACATCTCGACAGATTACATCTGACTCTCTGGATTTTGAGAGGGAAAAATTCAGACAGAGAGGGTTATCAGATGAAGTAATAGAGACCTTACTAGCAGCTAGAAGACCTTCTACTAACTTATTGTATGCGAAGCTCTGGAAAAAGTTTAGCTCCTGGAGAGAAGAGAAGGGGCTGACAGAGATCTCTGTATCTGTTATTTTACAGTTTCTACAAGAGGGATTTCTAAAGGGCTTGAAGCAAAATACTCTTCGTGTTCATGTCACAGCCATCAACGCTTATACTGATGGAGAATTTATGGGACAACCCCTTATTGCTAGGTTTTTCAAAGCTTTGAAGAATCTAAGACCTACAGTAAAACCTCCGGTTTCTGCATGGGACCTATCTCTAGTGCTGTCCAGACTTTCCCTGCCTCCCTTTGAACCATTACAGGAAGCGGAAATAAAGTGGCTATCCTACAAGGTTCTTTTTTTGGTCGCCATCACGTCAGCTAAAAGACTAGGTGAATTGCAGGCCTTGTCGGCATATCCCCCTTACACCAAGTTCACTCCGGGGGGAGTTCTTCTCCGTACAATTCCATCTTTTATCCCAAAAGTAGCTTCAATGGAGAACATCAATAGAGAGATCTTCCTTCCTACCTTTCTACCATCCGAATCTTCCTCGTTGGATGTCAGATCTGCTCTGCTAGTGTATCTACAAAGAGTGAAATCTTTCAGAATTGATGAAAATCTATTTATTCAATTTTCTGGAATGAGGAAGGGAAAGAAAGCGGCTAAAGACACCTTGGCGAGATGGCTGAAGTCAGTAATACTGGAGTGTTATAGGTTGGAAAACAAAGAACCCCCCTTTCAAATCAGAGCTCATTCCACCAGAGCCACTGCTACTTCTTGGGCGGAGAGAGCACAAGTACCGTTGACAGATATATGCAATGCAGCCTCGTGGTCAACCTCCTCCACCTTTGTCAACCATTACAGGCTTAATCTTCAAGCAGAGAATTCAGCCTTTAGCACTGGGGTACTATCTGCAGTATTTCAGCAATAAACCCTACCCCTGTTCTCTAAGCTAGCGAGAATTCCTTCTGTGCTGCCGGAAGTCGAAGAAGAAAGTTGAAATTGTATACTTACCGTAATTTCTCTTTCTTCGAGACAGAAGGCAGCACATATAACCCACCCAATAAAATCAATTAAGCATCAGAGAAAAGAGTCTAGTTATTTACACAGTTTGAATGTATGAGATGTGACTAGTTATAAGGTATGCTGTCATGCCATTGGCTGACTATTGTGGAGTTTTTTTTTTAGGTGGGCGGTCCTAGGAAGAATAAAATAGGCCAGGCCTATTCCTTCTGTGCTGCCTTCTGTCTCGAAGAAAGAGAAATTACGGTAAGTATACAATTTCAACTATAATACTGCTCCTATACATCCTCTGGCCAGAGGAAGCGGTATTGTCCGCGAAACCAGCTGTTCGCCCGCCCACCCGCACAGCTTCGGCTGATGCGCTTCTGTCTCTCCCGTCCCCACGAGGCCGGCTTTTCTGATTGTTTGATGCTATGTACAATGCTATGGACAGTCTAGATCTGTAAAAAGTGTCAATGGCTGGAAGAACTGACCAATCATAATGGAGCATTCACTGGCAAAACCCCTGTATTACTGAAGCGTATGCACTGAATTCCTGTCTGGTTGCGCCCCCTACAGTACAGGGAGGCATTACATGTTCTGTACTCTTATCCTATGACATGGTTAGCTGCTCCTTTGGACACCAGGTAAGGGCGGCTCGATTACTTTTTTGGGACACTGTGTGTACTTTACCGACCCTGAAGAAGCTCCTGTTCTCTACATAGACAGTGATTTACAGCTCCCAGCAGATCTTTCTTACTTTTATATGTAAGGATTTTCTTTATCTATATTAGTTATCTACTAATTTTTGTTTAATCCTCACTTTTTCCTATTTTTGGATGACATTTTGGGGCTTCAGAACCAATTACCATGTTTCCATAGAGCTATGGTCTGAACATACAATGGTCGTCCTGGAACCAATTAATATTATAACGTGACGGACCACTGTACTATAATACTGCTCCCTATGTACAAAAATATATCTACTATAATAGTGTCCCTATGTACAATATAACTACCATGAGGCTCACATTGATGAACATTACAGATCTGCTTTTCCTGGTGTGTGGATGGTCACGTCCCTGTATCTGGGGCTCCGCCAATCAGCTTATATATCCAGAGGAAGCAGCCACTTACTTGTCACTTGTAGTATTGGAATGTTTGGGCATATTCTCATGTCCTCGTAGTTTTACCAAATTTGAAGAAATAGCTTATCTTCCCCTCCCTCCTCTTCCCATTATTGAGTATTCCTCTGAGGCTTCCTTCACACATACTTTATACATTGCGCTCTTTTTTTTTTTTTTGCTCTTAAAAAATAAAAAAGTAAATAAACTGCACAAAAAAACATAAAACACATAAGGCACTGTACTGCATCGTGGATTCACTGCATGTAAATTCACAGCATAAAATCTGTAGCAGATCTAACCTGCATTAGACTAGCCTAAATCTATAAATAGACACAGACACTTCTGTTTGGTGGTTTTTTTTTGCCTAAAAAATGCCACAATGAACTACCCCCTCATTCTTGCCGTTTAAATCCAGTGTATTAGTATACCGTATATACTCGAGTATAAGCCGACCCGAATATTAGCCGAGGCCCCTAATTTCACCCCAAAAACCCAGGAAAAGTTATTGACTCGACTATAAGCCTAGGGTGGGAAATACATCATCCCCCCTGTCATCATCCAGACCCCCGTCATTAACACCCCCGTCATCATCCCCCTCGTCATCACCCCCCCCCCCCCTTCATCATCACCGCCTGTCAATCCCTTCATCAGTGGTCTTCAACCTGCGGACCTCCAGATGTTGCAAAACTACAACTCCCAGCATGCTGGGAGTTGTAGTTTTGAAACATCTGGAGGTCCGCAAGTTGAAGACCACTGAGGCCTTCGTCATCACCCAGACCCCCCTTTAGTTTTTTACTCACCTCACTCATCTGGAGGTCCGCAGGTTGAAGACCACTGAGAAGGGCTTGACAGGTGGAGAGTTCACTCGAGTATAAGCCGAGGGGGGCGTTTTCAGTACAAAAAATCGTGCTGAAAAACTCGGCTTATACTCGAGTATATACGGTAAGTCTTTTTTATCTGGCGTTTTATCCCCTACGTTTCTTTCATTACAAGTCACGTGATTCTTCCATCATGTGAATCAAGGATTTTTAGTGGAAAATTGGGGGAAAAAATGAAGCCCTAGAGAAATCACCAGCATATACATGCTTATACATGGTGTTTTATTAGGCTTTTTTCTACCTATAAAAGTCTATGGGGTGAAAAACAATTTTTTTGAAAACCGCAAAAAAATAAAAATAAATAAACAAACACCATGTCGATCTGGTGTTTAATAGTTCCCTATTGCAGTGCTTTTCAAACCGTGGGCTTCCAGCTGTTGCGAAACTACAACTCCCAGCATGCCCGGACAGCAATTGGCCATTGTCATTTTGTCTTTTTTTCCTTTCAGTTGTAATAGCTTTTTTGAGCATTTGTCAGTTTATTTCTGATTTTAGAATAGGGTTTTTTCACACTGTATGCTATCCATTTCCCATTGACTTAGGCCAGGTTCATACCACAATTCTTTTTGCTTCCATAACATTTTACTGTATACAAAAACGTAGTCAACCACACTATTGTGTATGTCCGAAAAACAAACAAGAAATCCTATGCTATTCATGAGATTTGATAGTTTATAATATTCTGGATTATACAAAATCTTATTTGTACACTGAGCAGACACTCTGGAGACTCTCGTTCTTGGTTCTTATATCCGGGTGCTGAACTCCAGCCTCATCTCATTTTAAATTCCAGATTATCAGATTTTCTGGATTATCAGCGAGTCTATGTTCACACGGGCAATGTCTGCACGGAAAATTTCTGTGCGGACATTGGGGGAGATTTATCAAATCCAGTGTCTATGAAAAGTTGACCAGTTGTCCATAGCAACCAATCAGATCAATTATTTCATTTTTAAAAAGTCTGTAGAAAATGAAAGAAACAATCTGATTGGTTGCTATGGTCAACTTTTCCTTTAGGGTAAGTTCACGCATGCAGGATCCTGTGCAGATTTGATGCGCAGGATTTGTAACTGCTGATTAGAAGCGGTGCTCAGTCACTTAGTTTACATTGAAATTGCATCAAATATGCATACGTGTGAACCTACCCATACATTGGATTTGATAAATCTCCCCCATTGTCCCGACAGCAGAGCGCCAGCAGAACATGCTAGCGCGAGGACCTCTTGGAAATGCGCTGTCTCATATACGGCAATGCATTTCCGTGCAGAGTCCGCAAAAAGAATAGACATGTCTTTTCTTTCTGCGGACACCAAAATCCTATTGAAATCATGGGATTCTGCTGCGATGTTCTGGAAACATCTCGTGTGAACATAGCCTCAAAGAAGAAATGCTTTCCTGATCAGTTCCACTGGTTGGATTTACACTGTTCACACCTTTGGCCCCTAGTACACAATAGCGTAGTTTATAAATTAAATGTACTGTAATGTAAGAAAGGTGACAAAAACCCAGAGTGAACGAAAATGGGCGGAACGTCCGCTTGGAAAATACGAGCAAACATTACACACATTTGTATGTTCCGGCAGGTGCTAGAACCGCTTGGAAATGCGACATCTTATAGACAGCAATGAATTTTCAAGTGGAATTTGCAGAAAGAATAGACACCCGGGTCGGGATTCACACGGCAGGAACATCTGGTGCGGAAATTCCGTTGTGTACACAGTGCAGCAGAATCCCACTGAAATCAATGGGATTCTGCTGCAATGACTGGAATATTCTCATAGAATTCTGCTTAGAAACTCTGCCGTGTGAACAAAGCCTATGTCAACAGGGAAAGAAGATGCTGTTGTGTAGCATACAGCAGCATCCGAGCATTGTAGCACTTGTTAAAGAAGAACTGTAGTACAATAAAACTTATCCCCCATCCAAAGGATAGGGGATAAGTTATAGATCACTGGGGCCCCCTGGGATCTCCGGGGCCACGGCACTATGCTGGAAGAGGGCATGTCTGTCCCCGCATGACGTGGCGGCCAACACGCCCCCTCCATGTATCCCATAGAGATACATGAAGGGGGAGTGTCTGCCACAGCTTTCTGCTGGGGATGAACCAGCACTTCCTGTAGACTGTCGGGCCCCATACAGGAGATCGCGATAGGCCCCAGTGGTCTCCCTTCCGCCATCTATAACTTATCCCCTATCCTTCGGATAGGAGATAAGTTATATTGCACTACAGATCTCCTTCAACGTATAATTTTTTTTTCTTTTTATGAAAATATTCACATGTACAATATCCTGCGCATATCTGAAGCGCAGGATTTGAAGCTGCAGATTTTAGTGACTGAACACAGCATCAAATCTGCAGCTTTAAAGGGGTATTCTGGGCAAAAACATCTTATCCCCTATCCAAAGATAGGATGTCTGATCGTGGGGACCCCACTGCTGTGACCCCCCGTGATCTCCCTGCAGCACCTGCATTCTATGCGGGGCTGCGTCTCCAGTTTCGGAAACCTCCGGGTTTCCGGGACTGGGGACGTGACGTCACACCACGCCCCCTTCATTCATGTCTATGGGAGGGGGCGTGATGTTTTTGCCCGAAATACCCCTTTAACTCCTGTTCATCAAATATGCGCAGGATTCTGTACGTGTGAATAGAAGCGCATAAAACATATGTGGTGAATGGAAACACAAATATAGTGGGAACCCAGCCTTATTTCTAGCTTGTTTTCCATATGATGCGCTCGCAGGGAGAAAGAAGTCATTGTGCATCCACGGCTCTTCTGCATTGTCAGATGTAATAGTAGAGATCCAGTATGGGAGGCCATGCAGGGTCTTCCTTATGTCCTGTACTTCCTTATGTCATGTTTTCAGTAAGGAGCTGAGTTTTTCTGCTTTCTAACCAAATTCTGCAGGAATGTGACTGGGGAGGGGGAGAGGGAGATCTACTTCCTCACAGTCCTGATGGGAAAGGAATGCAGGACAGGAGACCCCTCATCTTCCCCTGCCAGTGACTACACAGTGACTCCCCACACAATGCAGGGCAGGGACTTGACCCTTTGATCACCTTTCACACTGCAGCACTTCGCCTGCAGAGGTCTCCCAGCCAGACCTGAAGGTGTTAATGGGCCCTGCGTTTTTTGACACTGTAGTTTTTGCTCCACCCAAAGAGTTTGTGTTTTCCCCTCCAGATCTCACATTACTGTGGAGCATGAGATTGAGGACAAGAGCAGAGAGCTGGGTGACAGGATCTACAGACACTCTCCCTGCCATGTCCTGGGGGAACTCTACAGCCTGAGTGGGTGACTGAGTCCTGGAGATGGGGGCTCTGACTCCTCCTATGCTGCAGCTCCTGCTCTTCTGTGCAGCACTGCTTCTGCCTAAGGTGAGACCCTGACAGCTGCTAAACTTGTGGATGTAGCAGAGCTGAACTTGTCACTTCATTCTTGCGGGCTGCACACATGTGCATTGTGATCACTTACTTTACCTGCAGTCCTATGTAAATCCATTACTATGTGATGACAAACTCAACTCTGCTACATATTTGTTTTAGAGTTAAACTTGTCACATCATTCTTTCGGGCTTCTTCCTTTACCTGCAGTCCTATGTAAAATCTCTATCATTTGATGACAAACTCTTCTCTGCTACATTTGTGTAATAAGAGCTGAACTTGTCACTTCGTCCTTGCAGGGTGCACACATGTGTATTGTGATCACTTCCTCTACCTGCAGTCCTATGTAAATCTGCAACTATGTGATAACAAACTCATCTTTGTTATATATGTGTAATAAGAGCTGAACTTGTCACTTTGTTGTGCGTCATTTTACTGGAGCTTGTTGTGCTGTTTTTTGTTTGTTTAGTTTTATAGCAAATATGAATGAATCTGCAGCAGAGGCAGATGTGAACAGAGCCATAGTATGTGGCTATGTAGGTTTAGTATATTTGTGTGTGTAAATCTATGTTCACATTGCTGTTATGCCCTGTCGCATTTCAAGTCTGTCCGGCTCTTTTTTTTTGTGCCGGACACCTCAAAAACGGGTCAGAGCACAGCTGACTACACCGGGTCTTGCCGGATCCCATTGACTTGAATTTGGTCCATCGAGGATCCGCTAGTTTACCCTTGTTTTGTGGAGAAAAAAAAATAAGGCATGCACAAAAACAATGAACTTTAGGAAGGCAAGTGTAGGCCCTCTAAAAAATGATGAGGAAGAAATTATAAACGGGGATCAGGAAAAAGCAAATATATTAAACAGAGGAAAATGAAATGCCAGGTGAAATACAGCGAGATAAGGTAAACTCCCCAGTACAGGTCACCTGTCTAACCCAGGAAGAAGTACAGGTCACCTGTCTAACCCAGGAAGAAGTATAGTGCCGCCAACAACAAAAAAATCAAAATAGACAAATCTCCAGGTCCAGATGGCATTCACCCCCGTGTTCTAAAGGAATTAAGTAATGTAATAGACAGACCCCAGGACTGGCGCATGGCAAATGTGGTGCCAATATTTAAAAAGGGGTCAATAGGTGACCCCAGGAATTATAGGCCTGTTAGTTTAACCTCGGTTGTATGTAAATTGTTTGAGGGTTTTCTAAGAGATGCTATTTTGGAATATCTTGATAAAAATAAATGTATGACCCCATATCAGTTAAGACCCCATATCAGCGGCAATGTGAAAGAGGCCTAAGATGTACAATTTTATTTATTTGCTCTTCGTGAGATTTGATAGATTATGAAATATTCTGGATTGAGGAAAGCATCTAACAAACATGTTTTTAAAAAGTATATAAAACCTATTTGTACACTGAGTGGACACTCTCAGAACTCCTGTTCTTATTTCTCAGCTCTTGGTGCTGAACTCCATGTTAGGCTCGGTTCACACTGCATTTTTTGGTTCCATTTAACATGGATGATGCTAAATACTATACAGCACAAAGTGTTTCCCATCAACTTATTATAAAAAAAAGAATTGGATTGTAACGTGTACTCTATTTTACGCAAACAATAGCCTAGTTGACAATGTGTCTGTTTACCGCAAAATAAAAGGTATTGTAATAGAAACTGTGAAATAGAGAAGGAAACGCAGTGTGAACCAGGCCTTATCTCACTGTTACTGGTACATTCCAGATTATTCGATTTTCTGGATTATCAGCGACTAGAAAAATGTTGTTTTCATGATCGGTCCCATTGGTCACAACATAAGGGCCTATCCCTCAATCTTGAATAGTACAGGCTCTCCTTTATAGTTGCCATACTTATGGGGTAACTACTGCACTGCCTGATCCTATCTATTACTGGGATCTCCTATGTATAAAAGGGGATTGCTCTATGGCTGTCTGTATATTGCATAATGTGTCACATCCCGTATGGGGACCTCTCTGCTCCCTGATATCCGCAAGTTATTAACCCCTCATTATCAGCACAGAATATGGCGATTATGAGATGAGAGATTTCCTACTTGGTCCTGTGTCTGTATTTTACAGGATATCCTGCCCTGATAATACAGGATTCATATCCCCCCCGACTCCAGAAGTGTTTGACACTGGAGCTTTTTCCTCACATTATAAGACAATGCTGACAATTATACTGTAAATAATGTTCAGATGTAGCAGAGCTGAGCTTGTAGACATTGTAGAACTGTGTTCCTAGTTTCACTCATTTGCAGTGTTCAGTTTATCTAGTGTTGTAGCAAGAGTTGTGTTTGTCAGATGTACTTAGATAAACTTTTTATTGCCTGAGGTGATGAATGGCAGCTACTGATTTATTCAGATGTAGCAGTTTCTTATTTGTCCATCCTATGTAGCATGGTTTATTTCAGATGTAGGATGGCGGGATTTTTAAGATATAGCAGACATGGATACTTGTACTTGTAGTATGCACTTGGTTCACAGGGTTGGTTGGTTGGGCTCCAGTATACATTGGGATACTTTCAGAAAGGTATTTCGACCTATACCATGGAACACCTGTGGTAATACACTTTAATAGACCAAACCTATTCTACTTAATCTGTTCATAAGTGTATACGTTCTATTTGTGGTAAAAGACCCAAGCTTTTTGATAAAGCAGAGCTAGGGAGAAAACCCACCATCAGGTCCAATACTATAATAAAATTCTATGTTGAAAACCG
The DNA here is from genome assembly GCF_029499605.1 of Hyla sarda. Lineage (NCBI taxonomy): Eukaryota > Metazoa > Chordata > Amphibia > Anura > Hylidae > Hyla > Hyla sarda. Next base: position 295,406,268 of record NC_079194.1, read on the forward strand.
ACGATGCACTTACAATCCTTTATACAACTTGGTCGTGTCTTTTCATCCCTAAGGTGAAAAATTGTGTTTCTAATACAACTACAACAAATAATACACATAAAACAAATACTAATACATATAGAACATATAATAATACACATAGAACAAATAATAAAACACATAAAACAAAACAATTCCATGTTCCTCATCCCTTATTTCTTTTGCCCCTTTTTTTTTTTAGCTATAAACTCATCCAAAAAGTGCCTGGTTTAAAGGTCTATTGAATTTAATAGAAAGTGTCCTGAAATTTCCATTCAGTAAAATTTTGGCCATAAAATTAAGTGCATGTCCTTTTTTACATCAATTTGTGGTTCAAAAATGTCCATTTGCTGCCATGGGAGCTAATCTGTAGTAACATGGCATGGCCACTACAATATAAGTGGAGCTGTCTACTTCTGGCCTGGTTCACAGTGTACATCCGAACACAATGGCTCTGCAGTACAGCTGATGGGTGAGGTATTGGGTGTTAGCACCCCGCTGATAAAATATAGATGGCCACCAATATGTCTAATTGGAGAACATTCTTAAGTGTCTATATATAAATCATATACACAGAAATAGTATAATTGATGTCTGTATCTGTACACTATATTGGTCAGTAGTAATATGAATGCCTGGTGTGTGTGTATATATATATATATATATATATATATATATATATATGTATATATATATATATATATATATATATATATATATATGTATATGTATATATATATATATATAGAGAGAGAGAGAGAGAGAGATAGATAGATAGATAGATATATGCACTTTATTGGACAGTACCGATATAATGGACGCCTGGTGTCTATATTGTGTATTACACCGTACTGACATAGTGGACACTTGATGTTTGTATCTCCCCTTTCATTGGTCATCTCTTTTTATTGTGCCGCTATAGTTGGAGCACCCCCTTTCATTGTGCTGCTATAGATAGGGACCTTCTTTCATTGTGCTGCTATAGCTGGGGCACCCCCTTTCATTGTGCTGCTACAGTTGGGGCACCCCCTTTCATTGTGCTGCTATAGCTGGGGCACCCCCTTTCATTGTGCTGCTATAGTTGGGGCACCCCCTTTCATTGTGCTCCTATAGCTGGGGGACCCCCTTTCATTGTGCTACTAAAGTTGGGGCCCCCCCTTTCATTGTGCTGCTATAGCTGGGGGACCCCCTTTCATTGTGCTGCTATAGTTGGGGCACCCCCTTTCATTGTGCTGCTATAGTTGGGTCACCCCCTTTCATTGTGCTGCTATAGCTGGGGCACCCCCTTTCATTGTGCTGCTATAGCTGGGGCACCCCCTTTCATTGTGCTGCTATAGCTGGGGCACCCCCTTTCATTGTGCTGCTATAGCTGGGGCACCCCCATTCATTGTGCTGCTATAGCTGGGGCACCCCCTTTCATTGTGCTGCTATAGCTGGGGCACCCCCTTTCATTGTGCTGCTATAGCTGGGGCACCCCCTTTCATTGTGCTGCTATAGCTGGGGCACCCCCTTTCATTGTGCTCCTATAGCTGGGGGACCCCCTTTCATTGTGCTACTAAAGTTGGGGCCCCCCCTTTCATTGTGCTGCTATAGCTGGGGCACCCCCTTTCATTGTGCTCCTATAGCTGGGGGACCCCCTTTCATTGTGCTGCTATAGTTGGGGCACCCCCTTTCATTGTGCTGCTATAGCTGGGGGACCCCCTTTCATTGTGCTGCTATAGTTGGGGCACCCCCTTTCATTGTGCTGCTATAGTTGGGTAACCCCCTTTCATTGTGCTGCTATAGCTGGGGCACCCCCTTTCATTGTGCTGCTATAGCTGGGGCACCCCCTTTCATTGTGCTGCTATAGCTGGGGCACCCCCTTTCATTGTGCTGCTATAGCTGGGGCACCCCCTTTCATTGTGCTGCTATAGCTGGGGCACCTCCTTACATCTGGTCAGTATTTATTTCAGCCTGTGGATGTCCATTTACCGATAGCAAACAGAAGCTGAAAGTGTTGAGGAATTGACTTGTTCTGGCCATAGACATGTTATCTATCAGCGCTCACTTGAATGGTCATGGAGAAAAACCAATGGACAAGTTGAAATACAAAACATCTGGTCAAGAAAGGAGACTTTAGGGGCAGAAGGGGTATGGACTAGGCATCTGCCCCCAAAACATATACATAAATAAGGAGAAGAACACTGTGCCCTATAATGTACACCAAGTCTCTTACAGAACTAGACTTAAAGGGGTACTCTGGTGGCATTTTTTTGTAATCAACTGGTTCTAGAAAGTTAAAACAGATTTGTAAATTTCTTCTATTAAAAATGTTTAATCCTTCCAGTACTTATTAGCTGCTGACTACTACAGAGGAAATTCTTTTTTTTTTGGAACACAGTGCTCTCTGCTCACATCACGAGCACAGTGCTCTCTGCTCACATCACGAGCACAGTGCTCTCTGCTCACATCACGAGCACAGAGCTCTGGACAGTTCCTAAAATGGACAGAGATGTCAGCAGAGAGGGCTGTGCTTGTGATTCAGCAGAGAGCTCTGCCTTCCAAAAAAAAAAAAAATAGAATTTCCTCTGTAGTATTCAGCAGCTAATAAGTACTGGAAGGATTAAGAATTTTTAATAGAAGTAGTTTATAGTAGGGGTACTCCACTGGAAAAAATATATTTTTTAAATCAACTGGTGCCAGAAAGTTAAACAGATTTGTAAATTACTTATTTTCTAGGAGTAGGAGCTAATCCCCATAGCAAAACTCTCCTGCTCCGGACAGTTCCTAAAATGGCCAGAGGTGTCAGCAGAGAGCATTGTGGTCAGACAGAAAGGAAATTCAAAAAGAAAATAACTTCCTGTGGAGCATGCAGAAGTTGATAAGTACTGGAAGGATTAAGATTTTTTAATAGAAGTAATTTACAAATCTGTTTAACTGGCACCAGTTGATAAAAAAATAAAAATAAAAATGGTTTTCCAGTGGAGTACCCCTTTAAGTCGTAAACTGACTAATACCTGATTTAGAGATGCGATTGATGCTTAAACTGTAACTGCTTAACTACTACATGTTTCGCCACTTATGTGGCTTTATCAAGGAGAAAAACTGATGACCTATCATTAAAGCTATATTTGATATAACGGACATATAACACTGAAGGATTTCTGTAGCCCTTTGAGCTATATGCTGTTGGATTCTGTACCTTTATATATGTCTGGGGGCAGAGTTTAATGTTTTATTGGTGAGAGCCCCATTTTTAGGATAGATCATCAATGTTTTGATCAATGGGGGTCCAACTGCTGTGACACAGAGCAAATGCAAGAACAAAGTGGTGTTGGTGATAAGGTCTTTAACTTGTGGCTGTGAACTGATGGGAGGGCTGGAGAGCCACAGGTTAGTGACCACTGACATAGGACATAGTGGGATGAGATCAGGACCCTCATAGGCTGTGGTGGATCCTGTTTAGTTATATGGCCCATCAGTACCAGTCTGTTATCTTCAATTTAATGTAACACTTGAGGCTTAATGTATAAACTGTGTTCTGCCAAGGGCCTGGTGAGGTGGAGCATGATTGAGGGATTATCTTTGGTGTCCTCTGAATCTCCCTCAGGCCCTACACCAGACATAACACAATGTATGAGAATTACCTGCAGGGACCATATATATCTGTAATAAACTATACATTACATAGGTTGTAAATGCATCATATTAGTGATGTATAGGTGCCGGTTGTGATATAAATATGTGACCCACGGTCATGGTGGGACCACGAGGTGTAGCAGTGTAGGTGGATAGGGCAAGGTGTTATTAACCTCTAATGTTCGTGACGCCAGAGTGGTTTTTGGGTACTGGAACCACCCAAACGGTATCTCCGCTATCCCAATGGCTAGGCAGTGAAAATGAGAGTCCACAACCAGGTTATGATTTAACGGAGGCTTTTCTGAGGTCAGATAGGTGTTATTATCTTCACAGTTAGGCCAGAATCCCAGAGAGGTGGCCAGGAACACAGAAGGACCTCGCAGCTTGTTGGGACCAATAAGAATTGTAATAGACTTTAGATAATTGACTTGAGGCTTGACTGGACTGTAGATAGTGACAGCAGACATAGACTTGACTTACTGGAATGACTGTAGATTTGAGGCCTTCCAGGTGCTGGACACTAGCACTGAGATCTCTGGTGTTTGCTGGTCTCAGTACAAGAGCAAAAGAAAAGATTTGTAATGGCGGTCCCCTTATATAGAGGGCGGCTGAGCCAATGCCCATTGGTCAAGCTGTGGGTCATGTGTTAAACTGGGGCCCTCTGGGTAACATGTGATAACATAAGCATAATATGTGACATTTCACAGGTCCTTTAGACATTTACTGGAGTCCTCCAAAGGTCATTTATACTGACTATACATTGACATACTGACTATAATCCTATTAAATAGCACTATAATAACAGCAGGGAAGACACTGCAGGAGAGCCCCCAGGTCACTGAGGGACTCAACATGACAGGGCCTAAGTGTAGTGCAGGACCATGTCCTGTACTGGGACATTATATAAATATACACACCTCACTTATAAATGCCTTAAATCCCTGTGGCATCTACACACTAGCCAATAAAAAGATAAATACTGTGTCCTGTAGATAATCTGATATATGAGGTTTTCCTGGTTGATTATTAATTAACAACAATATCTGACACATCAGACAATTAGGTTTTGTCATAGGGAGCGTGGGAAGTCTCGGCCCTTTACTGCGGTGTCACCAGCTGTGACTGTTCCCATCCAGAGAAAGATAAAGGAGTCAAAACATCTGAAATCATTACCACAAGAACTGTATAGTGGTCCCTCAACATACGATGGTAATTCGTTCCAAACGACCCATCGTTTGTCGAATCCATCGTATGTTGAGGGATCCGTGCAATGTAAAGTATAGGAAGCTGTACTCACCTGTCCCCGTTGCTCCGGACCAGGTCCTCACCGCTCCCGATGCTGTCTCAGGGGCTCCCGATCCTGTCCCGCTGCTCCGGTGTCTTCTTCGCAATCCTCCGGCTTCTTCAGCATCTTCTGCAGGGTCCGGGCCTCGCTTTCTGGTGACGTTATTACGCTGCTGCTGTGCCGGCGCGGCGTGCGTAGTGACGTAATAACGACGCCGGAAAGCGAGGCCCGGACCCTGGAGAAGATGCGCAAGACACCGGAGGATCGCGAAGTGGACCCGGAGCAGCGGGAATAGGTAAGCGAACCTGCCAGGGATGCTTAAACTGCTATCCGACAGCAGCTTAAGCATTTTGCGCTGTCGGATAGCAGTTAGTGTCAGTGTGTCATTAACCTGTACCCCAAGTGTTATCATCCTGTACCCCAAGTGTTATCATCCTGTACCCCAAGTGTCATTAACCTGTACCCCAAGTGTTATCATCCTGTACCCCAAGTGTTATCATCCTGTACCCCAAGTGTCATTAACCTGTACCCCAAGTGTTATCATCCTGTACCCCAAGTGTCATCATCCTGTACTCCAAGTGTTATCATCCTGTACCCCAAGTGTTATCCTGTACCCCGAGTGTTATCATCCTGTACCCCAAGTGTTATCATGCTGTACCCCAAGTGTCATCATCCTGTACCCCAAGTGTTATCATCCTGTACCCCAAGTGTCATCATCCTGTACCCCAAGTGTTGTTATCCTGTACCCCAAGTGTTATCCTGTACCCCAAGTGTCATCATCATGTACCCCAAGTGTCATCATCCTGTACCCCAAGTGTTGTTATCCTGTACCCCAAGTGTCATCATCCTGTACCCCAAGTGTTATCATCCTGTACCCCAAGTGTCATCATCCTGTACCCCAAGTGTCATCATCCTGTACCCCAAGTGTTATCACCCTGTTCCCCAAGTGTTATCATCCTGTACCCCAAGTGTTATTATCCTGTACCCCAAGTGTAATCATCCTGTACCCCAAGTGTTATCACCCTGTACCCCAAGTGTTATCATCCTGTACCCCAAGTGTTATCACCCTGTTCCCCAAGTGTTATTATCCTGTCCCCCAAGTGTTATCATCCTGTACCCCGAGTGTTATCACCCTGTACTCCAAGTGTTATTATCCTGTAGCCCAAGTGTCATTATCCTGTACCCTAAGTGCCATTGTGTCATTATACTATACCCCAAGTGCCAATATCCTGTACCCCAATTGTTAGCGTGTCATTATCCTGTACCCCAATTGTTAGCGTGTCATTATCCTGTACCCCAATTGTTAGCGTGTCATTATCCTGTACCCCAGTGCCTTTAGTAGTGATAATAACCATACAATGGCTTGAGATAGCAGAAGCCTTCCCTTGATGTGTCTTTATTTTTTTTTATCCACCATGTTCCCGTAATATGAAGTGGAATTGTTTTTCTTCCTCTTTCATGAGATGCTTCTACTGATAAGTGACATTTAGTTCTCACAGATGAAAGCTTCCGTATTTTCTTTTCACATTCCAATAATACAGTATCTGTTCTAAAAAACCCTGATGATCTGGCATGCAACAATAGAGCCATACCGGATAATCAGAAGCGTACAGGGCTTAAAGGGGTACTCCGGTGGAAAACTTTTTTTTTAAATGAACTGGTGCCAGAAAGTTAAACAGATTTGTAAATTACTTCTATTTAAAAAGCTGTATGCTACAGAGGAAATTCTTTTCTTTTTGAATTTCTTTTGTGTCTTGTCCACAGTGCTCTCTGCTGACACCTCTGTCCATGTCAGGAACTGTCCAGAGCAGCATAGGTTTGCTATGAACAGTTACTGATACAGGCATCAGGTGTCAGCAGAGAGAGCACTGTGGACAAGACAAAAAAGAAATTCAAAAAGAAAATAATTTCCTCTGTAGCATACAGCTGCTAATAAGCACTGGAAGGACAAATATTTTTTAATATAAGTAATTTACAATTCTGTTTAACTTTCTGGCACTAGTTGATTAAAAAAAAAAATTCCACCAGAGTAACCCTTTAAGCCTCACAGTGGTTTAGTAACAGGGTTGTGGTATTTCTAGTGGAAGGAGCCCATTGCTAGAATGAAGTCTTATCTAAACCTATTGCAGAGCTGTCTACATTAGCTTGGATGTCTGGATATGTTTCCTGGGGCAATGGCACTGGGGGGCCCCTTGGTTTTAGTGGGACCCCAGTTTAATGAAGTGTTGGTGACTTAAGAAGGAAAACATATCTGCTTTCATTCAGAAACAGCGCCATACCTGCTCATGGGTTTTGTCAGGTATTGCTACCTGGCTCCATTGTAATGATGGGGTGAGCTGCAATACCACACACAACCAGTTGACAGGTGTGGCACTAATTTATCTCACTATATGCAATGTGTGGCATCGCTGAGAGATTTCTGATCCACTGGATCACCTGGATGATTCCACCTCTGGAGTCCTCCCGCAAGCTCATGATGAAAACATCATGGAACATGGAATTTCCAGACCTTTAATACATGACATTTTCTTACGTATTACACAGCAGAGGCCACATTCTATCACTCCAGGAAAAATCTTAAATGTAGAAATGACTTGTCCTGTGATTGACGTAACTTCTCATTTTACCTATCTATAATGTTTGCGGAAAGCTTCTGCATTTTCAACTATTTTATTTACTTTAATGGAATACAATACAAGTTAACAGCCACAGAGCCATATCACTGGTAATAGAACCCGTATTACTGGTCACAGAACACATATTAATGGTCATAGAACACATATTAATGGTCATAGAACACATATTAATGGTCATAGAACATATATTAATGGTCATAGAACCCATATCACTGGTTAGAGTGCCCAAATTACTGGTCATAGAATCTATATCACCGGTCATAGTGCCTAAATTACTGGTCATAAAATCCATATTACAGGTCATAGAACCTATATCACCGGTCATAGTGTCCATATTATTGGTCATAGAATCCATATTATCGGTCATAGAACCTATGTCACTGGTCACAGAGCCTATATTACTGGTCGCAGAGCCCATATTACTGGTCATAGAGCCCAAATTAGCAGCCACAAATCCCATATTTCCTGCTTGAGTGCTCATATTACTGGCCACAGAGCCCATATTACGTATCATATAGCTCATATCACAGTGACATAGTCATAGTGTCAATATTACCAGTAATAGAACCCATATTGCTGGTTATAAAACCTATATTACTGATCATATAACCCAAATTACGTGTCATAGAGCCCATATCAGTAGTCAGAGTGGCCATATCACTAGTGAAAGTGCCCATATTACTGGCCATAGAGCCCATATTACCTGCAACAGTGCTCATGTTGCCAACCACAGAACACATATTACGGCCATATTGCTCAAATGAGTTGCCACAATGCCAATATTACTTGCCACAAAGCCTATATTACCACCACTGTGCCTATATTGTCTGCTACAGGGACCATATTAGCATCCATAGTACTATTATTAAGCTCAGTGCTCATGTTACAAGCCACGGAGTTCATATTGTCAGCCTGAATATCTACATTACCAGCCAAAAAGCACACATAACCTGATATGTCATGATTTCCATAGGGGAAACCTTATTATTACCCATGACTGATTTCAGAGGCATAAATAGTATATAATAATCACAATAAATATAGATGGTTGAGGCTATCCTCAAGTTTTGCATCTGTAAGTAAATTATACATTTTCAAGCCAACTTGTGACCCTAGAGTGAAAAGATATTGCAAATTTATGAAAAAACTGTCAGACCCCAGACAAGACCCACTTTACTCAGACCTTGGAGTTACCCCCTTTTTATACGGACCCCAGACCAGATCATCCTCTATACCGACCAGAAATCACATCACTTGTATACAGACTCCAGGCTATAGACCCCAAACCAGATCCCCTGAATACAGACCCGACATCCTAAAAAATAGTTGCCTAAAACACCTCGGTAAACAGAACAATCTCCCTGTATACAGACCCCAGAGCAGACCTCCTGTACTCAGACCTTGGACTTAACCCCCTTTAGGATGCGTTCACATGCTATTACCAGCAGCGGGTTTCACACTGATTTAAATGGGTCCAAAGACAGTCCGCAATAGTGTCAGATTTGCTGACTGTCCACGGACCCATTTAAATCAATGGTAGCATAACTCGCAGCGGGAAACTCGCTGCTAGCTACTAGCGCGTGAACGTACCCTTATACAGAGACCAGATCTTGGACTAACTTTCCTCTATACCAACCCAACCCCTTTTATACAGAACCCAAACCAGACTTCGCTTTTGTATATGCCATCCCCTAAGCATAACTCACTTTCATGTCCATCACTAGCTGATTGATAGAAGCAATCTAATTCATTGCTATGGGAAACTGCACCACTCTTCCTTTACACAGGTTTTTATAAATTTCCCCCAATACCCCATGAAAAGGCCATAAGTGTTGTCATAGGGACAAAGTAGAAGAGAGGCTTCTGATATAGGTCTATCATTTGAACAGAAGTAAAATATTAACTGATTTCACTGAACAATATATCACACTACTGGTTGCCCATCGCCACCCGCCAATTGGATAGAATGCCAGGTGAAGTGCGCACATTTTAATAATTCACCACTTCCTTATCCTTGAACTTTATACAGCGTACTGTCAGGGGCTCAGTATGACTAGCTTTACAGGTATATTTTTTTACGAATAGGTAAATCCCATTTTAGTTTATTACTTCCTGCATGGAGCCAATTGATCACAACTGCTATATCTCCGTGATCAATACTTTATGTCACCTATGCCCAGCACTAATACCCCCCAGATACATTTATCTACATGTCAGTGATCTAAGCAGTTATTTATATGCTGGCCCTTTAAGAAAGCTGGAACAGCAGCGGTAAAGCTGGGAGTGCTGAGCACTGAGATACTAAGTTTAGGAGCGCTTCTAGTTTTACATAAATAAAGTGTAATTACTAGGACATAAAAAAAAACTTTCATACATTCAGTGGCTTAAAAATCTGTAAAAGATTGGCCCAGATTTACTACAACTGTCTAATAAGTAGACAATGGAGACTTAAACTGGATGTAGGCTTAGTCTCCATACACATTAGTAATAAGTAGGCCGAACCAACCAATTTCAGTGGGACTGGCCGACTGTCTGGCCTACCGAGAGATCATGTTAGGGGAGAGAAAACCACCATCTGGAAGCTTATCCTTCCTTTATCCATTCCAAACACATAAATGTGAGAGGACTCCTGGCCGACACTATATAATGTGTATGGAGGGGTCAAGAGAAAGAACTTTTGGCTGACACTATCCAATGTGTACAGAGGGGTCAGGAGAGATCACTGCTGGGTGACACTATATGATGTGTATGGAGGGGTCAGGAGAGATCACTGCTGGGTGACACTATATGATGTGTATGGAGGGGTCAGGAGAGATCACTGTTGGGTGACACTATATGATGTGTATGGAGGGGTCAGGAGAGATCACTGCTGGGTGACACTATATGATGTGTATGGAGGGGTCAGGAGAGATCACTGCTGGGTGACACTACATGATGTGTATGGAGGGGTCAGGAGAGATCACTGCTAGGTGACACTGTCCTATGTGTACAAAGGGGTCAGGAGAGATCACTGCTGGGTGACACCATATGATGTGTATGGAGGGGTCAGGAGAGATCACTACTGGGTGACACTGTCCTATGTGTACAAAGGGGTCAGGAGAGATCACTGCTGGGTGACACTATATGATGTGTATGGGGGGTCAGGAGAGATCACTGCTGGGTGACACTATCCGATGTGTACAGAGGGGTCAGGAGAGATCACTGCTGGGTGACACTATATGATGTGTATGGGGGGTCAGGAGAGATCACTGCTGGGTGACACTATCCGATGTGTACAGAGGGGTCAGGAGAGATCACTGCTGGGTGACACTATATGATGTGTACAAAGGGGTCAGGAGAGATCACTGCTGGGTGACACTATATGATGTGTATGGGGGGTCAGGAGAGATCACTGCTGGGTGACACTATATGATGTGTATGGAGGGGTCAGGGGAGATCACTGCTGGGTGACACTATATGATGTGTACAAAGGGGTCAGGAGAGATCACTGCTGGGTGACACTATATGATGTGTATGGGGGGTCAGGAGAGATCACTGCTGGGTGACACTATATGATGTGTATGGGGGGTCAGGAGAGATCACTGCTGGGTGACACTATATGATGTGTATGGAGGGGTCAGGGGAGATCACTGCTGGGTGACACTATATGATGTGTACAAAGGGGTCAGGAGAGATCACTGCTGGGTGACACTATATGATGTGTATGGAGGGGTCAGGGGAGATCACTGCTGGGTGACACTATATGATGTGTACAAAGGGGTCAGGAGAGATCACTGCTGGGTGACACTATATGATGTGTATGGAGGGGTCAGGAGAGATCACTGCTGGGTGACACTATATGATGTGTATGGAGGGGTCAGGGGAGATCACTGCTGGGTGACACTATATGATTGGTATGGGTAAGCATCTTTAAAGTTTGTAGTCTTAGTTTAGACCAACTTGTTGGCTTACTTTATACCAAAAGTGTCCTCCAAAATTTTCATTTTAAACCAATTTTATTTTTGCCAGGCCTCACCCCTTTTCCTAAGCCACACCAGCGTTGCTCATCCACTTTGTTGCTACAGTAAACATTATGGCCCAGATTTATCAAACTGCGTTTCAGAAAAAATAGAGTGATTTTCCCACAGCGACCAATCATAGCACAGCTTTCACTTTACCAGAGCTTGTTAGCTGAGCTGTGATTGGCTGCTGTGGGAAAATCATTCTATTTTTTCTTACACACAGTTTGATAAATCTGGGCCTATGTATTTACTTTGTGTGAAATCCGCAGCAAAGCAGTAACGTGTAGCAGAGCGGAAACATAGCAAGAAAAACCTTTAGTTGCAATATATCTGGGCCTATCCAAGAAGGAATATAAGCTATGAATTCTGATGGGGCTTAGAGGAGACAAAGTAAAACGGCATAAAGTCTGAGCCCCCATTTAATAATACAGGGGCTGGAGGATGTGTCTTTGCTGTTGTGTTTGTGCTGCCTATAGATACGACCAGACAATGGTGGCATAAATAGTAAGATCTCTGTATTGTAGGCCTACAACAGTCTCTATTTGGCCTCAACATATCCCCAACATATCCCCAACATATCCTCAACATATCCCCAACATATCCCCAACATATCCTCAACATATCCCCAACATATCCTCAACATATCCCCAACATATCCCCAACATATCCTCAACATATCCTCAACATATCCCCAACATATCCTCAACATATCTCCAACATATCCTCAACATATCCCCAACATATCCTCAACATATCTCCAACATATCTCCAACATATCCTCAACATATCCTCAACATATCCCCAACATATCCTCAACATATCCCCAACATATCCTCAACATATCCCCAACATATCCCCAACATATTCTCAACATATCCCCAACATATCCCCAACATATCCTCAACATATCCCCAACATATCCTCAACATATCCCCAACATATCCCCAACATATCCCCAACATATCCCCAACATATCCCCAACATATCCCCAACATATCCTCAACATATCCCCAACATATCCTCAACATATCCCCACACCTCTTGTTTGAATATTTATTGTGTAATTTTATGCCTGATACTTGTCTTTGTTTGTACCCCATAATTGTAAGCGCTGCGGAATCTGTAGGCGCTATATAAATAAATAAAATAAATAAATATTGTAACATCAAAGAGGAGACGTGATGGAGATAAGACTGTGGCCTGTGTTATCTGATCAGCCTGTATACATATATAAGGATGCTGCGGAATATAGGGGTCCATTATCCTTATACAGTCATTTGTTATTGTAGGAACAGCCTCGCCCAGCAGTCATGTCAGATAAATGTCTCCTGGATCCAGGTGGCGCATTTTGATTTATTTATTATTTTTTTATCTTTTTGGCGTTTTTCACTCTTTTTTAGCTCCTCGGTGGTTTTGCAAAGTCGCAGCATGTTGAGCCAATGTAGTTTTTTTCCCTAAAATCGTGGCGTTTTTCTTCCATAGAAGTCTATGGGAGTGAAAAAACGCCAAGAAAAACGACATGTGGATTTTAATTTTGGCATTTTTGCAGGCGGTTTTTATTCTTTTTGGACAAAAAAGTGATGGAGATACCTTTTTTAATAAAATTTCGTAGGGTACCATTAAAAAGCAAAAATAAAAAAGATGCAGTAGTGAAGGAAAAAATGTATGTAACAAAATGTATCTTTTTTATAACAAAATTTTTATTAATTTTTAAAACAGGGATCAATTTATGTGGGCGGGCAGGGCACAAAAAATGTAGCCTACAATAATAAAAATGTAGTGTGTGTGTGTTTTTCAAATTTTTTTTTAGGTAGTACTACTACTCCCAGCATGGAAAACACTGTTCCATGATGGGAGTAGTAGTACCTGTACTAATTGACAGGGTCTGTTGCGATCCTTCTGTATAATTTATAGATGCTGTCGGACGCTCTACTATGGTCCCCTGCATTGACATATATACACCTATTCATATTTCCCGCAGAGAGCTGTGATTGGCCAGATGGTTCCAGCCAATCACAACTCTCTGTGGGAAATATGAATAGGTGTATATATATATATATATGTATATATATATATATATATATATACATCAGTGCAGGGGACCATAGAAGAGCGGCCGTCCGCATCTATACATTATACAGGAGGATCACAGCGGGTGTCAGGGGTGACATCCGCTGTGATCTTTCCTTAACTGCAGGTACTACTACTCCCAACATGAAGCACACTCTGCTCCATGCTGGGAGCTGTAGTACCTGCATTAATAGACAGATCGCAACAGGTGTCAAAAGTTACACTCACTGCAATCTGTCTATTAATGCAGGTACTACAGCTCCCAGCATGGAGCAGAGTGTGCTTCATCTTGGGAGTAGTAGTACCTGCAGTTAAGAACAGATCACAGCAGGTGTCACTCCTGACACCCGATGCGTTCGTCCTATCTATTGCAGAGATACGGAGCGGCTCTATACAGCGCTCGCATCTCTGCACTATACTCCAGTGATGTGAATAGAACATCACTCATTCATATTTCTTGCTGGGAGCTGTGATTGGCTGAAACCATCCGGCCAATCCCCACTCTGGGCGGAAAATATGAATGAGTGATGTGAATTTCTATTCACATCATTGGCCGGAGTATAGTGCAGAGATGCGAGTGCTGTATAGAGCCGCTCCACACCTCTGCTATATTATGGATGATTGCATCGGGTGTCACGACTGACACCCGGGGCGATATATCTATTAGTACAGGTACTACTACTCCCATCATGGAACAGTCTGTTCCATGCTGGGAGTAGTAGTACTACCTAAAAAATAGAGAGAAAAAAAGTGAAACACACACTTTTTATTAAAAATGAAATTAAAATTTTGTTATGAAAAATATAATTTTCGTTAAAGAAATTTTTTTTACATCACTACTGCATCCTTTTTTTTTTCTTTTTGGTACCCAACAAATTTTGAGTACCAAAAAAAACGCCAAAGGGACCAAAAATTACATTTCCACTCAAATGCAAAAAACGCCAGAAAAGACGCAAGAAAAAAACGCCAAACACAGGAAAATGCATTGGCATTTTTTTTCTTGCGTTTTTTTGGGGCCACAAAAAAAAAAAACAAGTAGAAACTTAGCCTCTGAGTCTTGATGCTGAGACCTCCATCAATCAGGAGAACAAGCCAGGTGAAGCACATTGTGGGGGGCTTCACTCACTAGCTGATGGCGATTTCCATTCAGCTTCTCTGGATGGCACCCTAGACCAGTGTTTTTCAAATAGTGTGCCTCCAGCTGTTGCAAAACTACCACTCCCAGCATGAGCAGACAGCTGAAGTCTTATAATAGGGCCACAGGACAGAGATCGCTGTTCCCTGCTCATTTCAAGGAATTGTATAAGTGTTTTCCGTAGTAGCACACTTTACTACCTGGTTCTCAGCTGCTCCATTATAAGTCTATGATTAGTGGTGGTGTCAGCACTGAGACCCCGACCAACTACAGTGGGGATCAAAAGTTTGGGCACCCCATGTAAAAATTTGCATTAATGTGCACAAAGAAGCCAAGGAAAGATGGAAAAATCTCCAAAATGCATCAAATTACAGATTAGACATTCTTATAATATGTCAACAAAAGTTAGATTTTATTTCCATCATTTATACTTTCAAAATAACAGAAAACAAAAAAAATGACGTCTGCAAAAGTTTGGGCACCCTGCAGAATTTATAGCATGCACTGCCCCCTTTGCAAAGCTGAGACCTGCCAGTGTCATGGATTGTTTTCAATCATCATCTGGGAAGACCAGGTGATGTCAATCTCAAAGGTTTTAAATGCCCAGACTCATCTGACCATGCCCCAACAATCAGCACCATGGGTTCTTCTAAGCAGTTGTCTAGAAATCTGAAACTGAAAATAGTTGACGCTCACAAAGCTGGAGAAGGCTATAAGAAGATAGCAAAATGTTTTCAGATGTCAATATCCTCTGTTCGGAATGTAATTAAGAAATGGCAGTCATCAGGAACTTTAAAGCAAGATCTGGAAGACCAAGAAAAATATCAGACAGAACAGCTTGCAGGATTGTGAGAAAAACTATTCAAAACCCACATTTGACTGCACAATCCCTCCAGAAAGATCTGGCAGACTCTGGAGTTGTGGTACACTATTCAACTATAAAGAGATACTTGTACAAATATGGTGTTCATGGAAGAGTCATCAGAAGAAAACCTCTTCTACGTCCTCAGCACAAAAATCAGCGTTTGAACTTTGCAAATGAACATATAGACAAGTCTGATGCATTTTGGAAACAAGTTCTGTGGACCGATGAGGTTAAAATTTAACTTTTTGGCCGAAATGAGCAAAGGTACGTTTGGAGAAGAAGGGGAACAGAATTTAATGAAAAGAACCTCTGTCCAACTGTTAAGTATGGGGGTGGATCAATCATGCTTTGGGGTTGTATTGCAGCCAGTGGCACAGGGAACATCTCACGAGTAGAAGGAAAAATGGATTCAATAAAATTTCAGCAAATTTTGGATGCTAACTTGATGCCATCTGTAAAAAAGCTGAAGTTAAAGAGAGGATGGCTTCTACAAATGGATCCTAAACACACCTCGAAATCCACGGGGGATTACATCAAGAGGCATAAACTGAAGGTTTTGCCATGGCCTTCACAATCTCCTGACCTCAACATAATTGAAAATCTATGGATAGACCTTAAAAGAGCAGTGCGTGACAGACAGCCCAGAAATCTCAAAGAACAGGAAGACTTTTGTAAGGAAGAATGGGCAAAGATACCTCAAACAAGAATTGAAAGACCCTTGGCTGGCTACAAAAAGCGTTTACAAGCTATGATACTTTCCAAAGGGGGCAGTACAAGATATTAACTCTGCAGAGTGCCCAAACTTTTGCAGATGTCATTTTTTTGTTTTCTGTTATTTTGAAAGTGTAAATGATGGAAATAAAATCTAACTTTTGTTGATATATTATAAGAATGTCTCATCTGTAATTTGATGCCTTTTGGAGATTTTTCCATATTTCCTTGGCTTTATGCACATTAATACAAATTTTTACCTGGGGCGCCCAAACCTTTGATCCCCACTGTAAAACGTTTCACATGTCTCTGTGACATGTTAGATTTTTTTTTAAATAACAGGGAAACTCTAAGTTGGCAGCTTACTGTCAGTGAATGGAAACCTGTCTCAATTGAATCCTGCACCTGTACCAGCTGGATATGATCAGAATGGGTTTTCAACCTCTGAATCTCAGCAACAAAGTGCAAACGTGTTACACTAAGAAAACGTGCACAAAAGATGCAGTCTATCACAAGCACTTCTCTGATAGGAGAGAAGCCCCCAAACAAACCTTACCCTTTGCCTCCGGACCAAAAGGTACCTGCGAGGTTCCAGGTTCGATGTCCCTTTTCGCCGAAGCTACTAAGGGACCACGAATGCTCCCAGCATCCCCCTTGGCGTTAGCCAAGGTATCTGCCTGCAGAGCCGATAACAGTCGGTACCCTGCCCATGCTGGAGGACCCGGGGTGTTTGCAGGGAGGTGCGGAACCTAATGGCCACACACACCTCCCCTAGACCGCTAGGAGGGACACCCAGAAGGGCTACCGCATCCTAACAATCCTGTGAACACACAACACACAAAAAGTGACACAGTGACAAAAAGGAAATAAATAAGTGAATGTGTGCAGGTATACTGCCTGGACATCCGGCCAGATCTATAAAAAGTTCTCTGATCCTAGCCAGAAGGCCAGGAATCAAGAGGTGAGTGCCACAAGGTGAAGGGTTCATAGTGCCCATGCTTCCACTCAGTGAGCCAATACTCCCAGTGAGTTTCAGCATCTCGGGGTCACCACTCCCTGAGGCACTAAAGTACCTCAGCTCTAGACCCTCTCAGCCTCATGGCGAGACCCTGAGGAAACAGGTCACATCGGGGCAGCCGTCGAGATGATTCCTTAGAACCAGCCCTGGAACGCCTCGGTACACCTGCCCCCTACCATGCAGCACCCATCCCCACCAACTCCACATCGGTGTCGCCTGCCACTGGCATGAAACTGATAAGAACAGATACTATACTTGATCTTAGCCAAAAGGCAGAGAAGCGATAAGAGAGTGCCACTATGTATTGCTGTAGATAATGTACTTGGGGTAAATTGTCTTTTAATCAATTTTTAAGTCCTTTGTAAGGGAGTCGCCCTACAGTCACTGATCCTGTAACATTATGCCACAGTTCTGAAAACACTGATTTAACAGGGGAAACTTGCCGTAGGGTCGAAGATACAGTATTTTGCTAGAAAGGTGGTTTGTCCTCATTCCATGGAATCCTATATCAGGCTCATAACATGACAAGAAGGGAACTTTTGTAATAACACTGCTGACCCAATTGAGAGGTTTATGTAAATTTTAAGTTTTTTTTTTTCTGTTGTTTCTTTTGCAAATGATGTTCATAGTGTCTAGGTAGTGAAGAACTAGACTTTGCAGTAAGAATATTATACAAGAGATGTGGAGTCAGAGATCTGGCTCATTTTAAGTATTCTTCCTATATGGTAATGTTATGGCAGGAGGACAAGCCATAAGGGTCTATTCAATCGGTAGAATTTCACATTCCACATTTCTGCATGCGGAATTTCCGCACAAATACCAATTTCACACAAAATCCGCACAAGCCAGAAACCACTCAAGGAAGCGGAAGCAGAATTGGTGCGGAAATTCCGCCCGTGTGAATAGACCCTTACATTGTGATAGGTGGCAGTTTGACCTGATGAGCATTAAAGAGATGAGGTCCTGGTCTGTGTTGTGGTTCCCTACATAGTGTGTAAGCCGACACATCCTGAGAAAGTAAAATCTGTGCCGCTTCATACATACTAAGGACCTAACTGTGACTAACATCAACAAATAAAGGTTATATTACACAGCCCAAATCCTGTGAGGTACAAGTGCCAATCTCCTAGATGGGCGCTCGTTTACTAAGCCCATTACACAGCTTCGTTTTGGGTAGAATTTAAAAAAAAAACAACCAACTGTCCATTTTACTGAGAAAACCAGAAAAACAGGCGTGATCACCAGGGAAAGATGGCGTGGTCGATGGAAAGGGGGAGTGTCCCAACATTTTTGAAAAATCCCAACATATTTACTATGGTTTCCACAGAAAATGTGAGCTGAGGAAAACCCAACAGCTCAGATCATATATAAAAAAGTCTAAAGGAGAACTGTGGTGGAACACTTTTTACTTCCCTGTGCCCGAGCTGCAAAAACTAAAAAAAGAATAAACTTTAACTCACCTTCCTACGTTCCCTCGTTGTGCCAATATCGACGTCCTGTTCCTCCAGAGCTCGACTGCTTCCTGGTTCTGGTGACTTATACTGTGGTTAGTGTATCGCCGGCCGCAGCGATGTCCTGCCGCGGCTGGTGATAGGCTGAGCGCACCGTCATGTAAGGAGCCCGGGCAGCAGGGAGAAGGCTGGGCCCAGGCTCTTTACATGACAGTGCGCTCAGCCTATCACTGGCCGAGAAATCGGTGCGAATGGCATATGAGTCACCGAGGCCAGGAACCAGACCAGCACCAGAGGAACAGGATGCCAATATCGGCGCAACGGGGGAACGAAGGAAGGTGAGTTAAAGTTTTTTTTTTTTTTGCAGCCCAGGCACAGGGGAAGTGGAAAGTGTTGTGCCACAGTTCTCCTTTAATGTAGGGAAAAGCGAAAAATGAAGGGATTAAAAAGTACCATGGAAAAATATCTGTTGGGGAAAAAAACTCACAAGCAGAATAGTGAGTACAGCTCTGGAGTCTGGCTACTATAGGGAACATCTTCCTGTGAGTCTGCTGAGTGTGGAGTTAGTCGCTTGGTGAATCGTTTGGTGTGTTTGTGCTCTGAGCTCTGCCGTGGCATCTGTGCCGGACTCCGTTCTTCCTTCCCCAGAGGGAGAGCATGTGTTTCGGTATGAGAAGAACACCCCCCCCTCGGACCAGGTCCACGGGGGGCAGGGGAAGTCAGCGACCAGCTGTTGATGGACTGCCATCAGGAAATGTATCAGAGGTCACCGGATTGAGGCGCTCTGCTAGGAGATACAGTGATGTGTCTCCAACCCCTCCTCAACCTGTGGAGACTAAGAGTAGCCGCAAGGCTGCTCTTACAAGATGTGGAGCTGCAAGCACTAGTTCTGCTACAGGTACTGTGGAAAGTAGGGATCGACCGATATCGTTTTTTTAAGGCCGATACCGATAATCGGTGCAGGTTAGGGCTGATAGCCGATAACTTATACCGATATTCCGGTATAAGTTATCGGCTATTTAACCCCCTGCGACACCGCTGCAGATCACTGATTTAAAGCGGGCACTTTAAATCAATGATCTGCAGTGGCTTTTGCGGGGCCATAGGCCGCCGCGGCCACCCGCTTCTCTCCCCCTACCTGTCAGGGTGGTCCGGGCCATCCATCCATCGTTCCTGTAGTGTCCGGGGGCGTTCCGGGTGAAGAGTGAAACGGTCCGGGCTGTTCTTCTTCTCCGGCGGTCATCTTCTCCACTCCGGGCAGGCTCCGGCCTAGTACGCTGCATAGACGCCGCTGCGCAGTGACGTCACGGCGTCTATGCAGTGTACTAGGCCGGAGCCTCCCCGGAGTGGAGAAGAAGGACAGCCCGGACCGGTTCACTCTTCACCCGGAACGCCCCCGGACACTACAGGAACGATGGATGGATGGCCCGGACCACCCCCATTACGGGTAAGTTTAATTTTTTTTATTGACTCGGAGGGTGGGGGAGGGGCCGACCGGTATAGCGGTATGGGCAAAAATCCATACCGGTATACCGCCCAGCATCACGGTGGGGGGTGCGACGCTGTGGGTCGGGGGTGCGGCGGATGGGGGGGGGGGGGGTGCGGGGCATTATCGGCTTATCGGCAAGGTAATTGCCGATACCGATAATGCCCAAAATCGTGATTATCGGCCATACCGATAATCGGTCGATCCCTAGTGGAAAGCTCTGGAAATGTGATTTGTGACACTCCTCTTGGAGAGAGGTTGAATGCCCAGGGAGGTGTGGAGGAGCAGTGGGGAATGCCTAGGGCCCGGGAGCCTGGAACCACCTATAGCTCTCCGGTTGCGGAATACCTCCGTGGGTATGAAAATGCAAGAAACACCTTGTATAAGCTCCAGGAGGAGGTACGCAAAGTTGGAGCTTTGTTGGACACTGCGCCCAAGCGGCAAAAGGCTGAGTTGTCAGCAAAGAAAAAAAAAAAACTTCAAGCTGGCATCAGGAATCTACAGAAAATAAAATAATTTATTATGGAGAACAGAGGGCCATTCAAGGAGAAGTTATTAAATGATGATTGCTTTATAACCATAGAAAAAGAAAAGCAGGGACAGAGGGGGCTTCAGCCAAGTGTGGAAGAGGAAGGTGATAATGTTGAGCCAAATCCACCCAGGGGTCTGCAACATCTGACCCCATACAGTCTCCCTGCAGGGCAAGTGGCAATGTCATCTGGCTGCGTCTCTAATGGTTCGGGGGATGAGAGCAGCACAAGTCACCAGGGAGGGGCATTGTTTGCCCAGATCTAGCTCCTGGAGTCCCCAGGTCGCCTCCAGGACTTCTTGATTGGAGATGATTTACCAGAGGAGGCACCTGGGGGGATGGAAAAAGAAGAAGCCAAAGAAGACCAACCTCCAGGAGCAGGTAAGATTTGTATATAACCCCCTCCCTGAGCCCCCGGACTGGCCACAGGGTCAACTCACTGTGTGAACCCCATTTCTCAGCCCGGCCTGAGTTCTGCTGTGGATTCAGTGCAGGAGAGTGGAGAGATTATGGAGTGTGGCAGTGTGCTCCCTCGCTGTTTGCAGTAACAGTGGTGGAGCAGACAAGGTATCAGCTGTGAGGTCGGACAGAGATATTGGCCCAGCAATGGGCAAGGATGGCTCTGGCACACTGGGTCGCTTATGAGTAGGGGGCAGCTTTTTGCCAGAGTTGGCTGCAGGAGCTCTGGTGGCTCTGAGCATTGGCGCCGCTGTTCCTTTGGAGCAGCGGTGTCGTCGTTAAGGAGCTACCGGGGCTAAGATGCCTTCACTTTTCAGAAAAATGACTGGACTAAAACCTTTATTTTGCATTGGTGCCGCTTATCCTGATCAGTGGCACCCAGGAGCTGGACATTCTAGTACAGATTAAGCAGAGGGTACCGGTAAATATAGTGCTGGGGCTGCTTCTGAACAGGCTAGGCAGGCTTCCTGGTCCTTGTATAAGGGATCAGTGACCTGTCCTGTGGAGGTGGCTCCAGCCCTGGTACCCAGTGATGCTGAGAGTACAAAATCTGCGCCAGAATACATTGGTCCAGCCAGTATGAATGATAAGGTTAGTGTTGGAGTAAATGAAGAAGTGAATGGAATGAAAAGTGTATCTGCTTATAAAAATCTGTCTGGGGCTTTAAACGGTTGTATGGGCTATAGCATGCGTGGAGGTATGGGGGGCATATCAGCTAAAACAGGAAATAACAGTTTGAGTATGAATTATGTGGAGGAGGGTGGTGAAGGGGTGCAGATTAGTTGCGGGGATGTAGGGCCTGGTCCAGTTGCACCTCCCTCGGTTGCAGCACCAGTACGCAGCTACGCAAATGTCACTGCTGGGGGGAGGGAGGCACCTTCCTTGTCCTCTGGCTCTGAGGAGAGCAATTTGCAGCAGCGGCCTTAAAGAGAGGGGAGACATCAATCAATGTAGAGGGTAGGGAGGTTGATCTATCCTTCTGGATAGAGAGATATGGTCTTTCAGCTTTCCGAGAGGACTGTGTGGACCCTCCCAACAGCCGGGCCAGGTGGTCTCCGGAGGAATGTGATCTGGCTGAGGTGGAGAGGCAGTGATACATGTGTTCAAAGATCTAAAGTTGAGCTTCTGCTGAAGTTGGGCTTTAAGGCAGCTGACATCTACGCCTTGATACATCCTTATGGTACTCCTGAGTTTGATATCTGCTTTGTTCGACCCGAGGGGCTTGAGCTCTTCTGGTTGAATTATGAGCTGGTAAAGAAGGAGCCCGGCTGGCGAGACTTTGCCATTCAGGCTGTGTCTCGCCAAAACAATGTCAAGAAAGTGGCCGTTTTGACCCAAAACGAATCACTCTCTTGTATTAACATAATGATGTGGCTAGGTCGGTATGGAGAGGTGATGGAGGTCCCAAAAAAGAACAGGGATGAATATGGCATCAGCTCAGGGGCCTAGTGAATACCTTTCTTAAGACCAATATTGCAAACCTCTGGAAAGAGAGGGCTCCTCCGTGGATATACTCCTGTAGGGGATGGTTTTGGCCTTTCTTCCAGGAATGGGAGACAGGAGGGCAAGTGAAGGATCTTCGCACACCACATGGGCATCTCCCGGCTTATGCTACCCCGGTTCTGAAGGTTATTCTTCGGTGAGGTCTGGGGATGTGGGAGATTAGGACCCTGTTGAAGAAATTCCTTGACAAGAGGGTTCTGTCTTCTCATTTCCAGGGGCCATTGGCGCTCAAGGATTGCCCAAGTCAGGATCTGGAGGTTGGTTTAGGGCTTTTGAATTCTATCAGGATCCCGTTGAAGTTTTGGGACTTGACTTGGTGCTGATTCCATGGGAAACTGTGTGTGAGGGACAATCTGAAGTGCAGGAGCTCTGAGGACCGTGGATGTCCCCGCGAAGAGTGTGGAGGCATGCTGGAAAGCATGAAGCATTTTCTGCTTCATTGTCCCTTTAACACAGAGGTTTACAATAGGGTGGGTGCTTCCATTGGTTGGCCTAGGCTGGCCAGTCTCTCCTATGCGGAATGGGCCTATGGGGCATTCATAAACCTTGGAGGTTGGGATCGGTGCACTTTATTCCTAGTTAGCTCAGTGGTCAGGTACTACACGTGGAACACACGGTGTTTAATGTCGACACAGCGTAAAATCCTCCCTGTAGATGAGGTCGTTAGGAACATTCTCGGTGACCTGGTGAAGGTGCGTGTTATTTGGTTTGTGCAGGTTTGTATTATTTTTGTATATATTATTATTGTTTTTGTTATTATTCATTTTGGTATTGCTTAATTATTTGGTTTTTGGTATTGCAACTGGGACAGGGAATTCACATTTAATATTAGTATATATAGTTTATTAGTATTGTATGGGTATTATAGGAAAATGTCTTGTAAATATTGTATATATTTGTTTTTGTGGAGGAATGAGTGTGGGGTGGACCGGTGTTGTATTTTATGATATGGTGTTGGTTTTATGATTCATTATATTGATATGTTCTGTCAGATATGGTATGTTTACGTTTGTAATGATTTATTGTTATGTTTAAAATTTTAATAAAAGATTTACAGGATATAACTCAGGATCAGTACAGGCTAAGTAATGTAATGTATGTATACAGTGACCTCACCAGCAGAATAGTGAGTACAGCTCTGGAGTATAATACAGGATATAACTCAGGATCAATACAGGATAAGTAATGTAATGTATGTACACTGAGGGGAGATTTGTTAAAACCTGTGGAGAGGCAAAGTTAACCAGTTGCCCATAGCAACCAATCAGATTGCTTCTTTAATTTTTCACAGGCCTTGTTAAGAATGAAAGAAGCGATCTGATTGGTTGCTATGGGCAACTGGGCAACTTTGTCTCTCCCTAGGTTTTGATAAATCTCCCCCATTGAATGACTACACCAGCACAATAGTGAGTGCAGCTCTTATAGTACAGGATATAACTCAGGATCAGTACAGGATAAGTTATGTAATGTATGTACACAGTGACCTCACCAGCAGAATAGTGAGTACAGCTCTGGAGTATAATACAGGATATAACTCAGGATCAGTACAGGATAAGTAATGTATGTACACAGTGACCTCGCCAGTAGAATAGTGAGTACAGCTCTGGAGTATAATACAGGATATAACTCAGGATCAGTACAGGATAAGTAATGTAATGTATGTACACAGTGACCTCACCAGCAGAATAGTGAGTACAGCTCTGGAGTATAATACAGGATATAACTCAGGATCAGTACAGGATAAGTAATGTATGTACACAGTGACCTCACCAGCAGAATAGTGAGTACAGCTCTGGAGTATAATACAGGATATAACTCAGGATTAGTACAGGATATGTAATATAATGTACATACTCTGTGACTCAACTATTGTATGTATAGTTATTCTACATTCTTCATGTGAAATGTAAAAGTGATTATCCTAATCCATTTCCTGATAATTATATGCATTCAGGAGTAAATCCAACCTGGAATAATCCCCTGGATGCCAAGACCCCGCTGTAAAACAGCTAGAAACCGCGCTGATGTGATATTCTGCACATTTTTCTGGTTGACTGTTATTAGCCGCATAGTTTTGCAGGTAAACAGCAGTTTCACTCCACATTGTGTGACCTTATTATTCTAGGAAATTGTCATACACAAAAAATAAAGGGTATGACTTAGACAATCTTCCAAGAAACACAAGAAAGAACACGTGTAGGACAAAACTCAGGCTACACGGGGATAATTTATTCCTTGAGAACAAAAAGAGGAAGAGGACAGGATGTCAGCAGATGCCACTGGAGGAGGATTATGATGACATCAGGGTCCAGTGTGCCAGCGCTGGTCTGGAATGTCCTTGTTGTGGATTCTCCATGGATTATAGATGTCCTAATAGAAGGGTATTGTTACGCCGAGCGCTCCGGGTCCCCGTTCCTCCCCGGAGCGCTCGCCTCATCCTCGTTGCTGCAGCGCCCCGGTCAGATCCACTGACCGGGTGCGCTGCGGTACCGCCTCCAGCCGGGATGCGATTCGCGATGCGGGTGGCGCCCGCTCGCGATGCGCACCCCGGCTCCCGTACCTGACTCGCTCTCCGTCGGTCCTGTCCCGGCGCGCGCGGCCCCGCTCCCTAGGGCGCGCGCGCGCCGGGTCTCTGCGATTTAAAGGGCCACTGCGCCGCTGATTGGCGCAGTGGTTCTAATTAGTGTGTTCACCTGTGCACTCCATATATATACCTCACTTCCCCTGCACTCCCTTGCCGGATCTTGTTGCCCTTGTGCCTAGTGAAAGCGTTCCCTTGTGTGTTCCTAGCCTGTGTTCCAGACCTCCTGCCGTTGCCCCTGACTACGATCCTTGCTGCCTGCCCCGACCTTCTGCTACGTCCGACCTTGCTTCTGTCTACTCCCTTGTACCGCGCCTATCTTCAGCAGTCAGAGAGGTTGAGCCGTTGCTAGTGGATACGACCTGGTCACTACCGCCGCAGCAAGACCATCCCGCTTTGCGGCGGGCTCTGGTGAAAACCAGTAGTGACTTAGAACCGGTCCACTAGCACGGTCCACGCCAATCCCTCTCTGGCACAGAGGATCCACCTCCTGCCAGCCGGCATCGTGACAGGTATGTGTGTGAGTCATGTAGAGAACAGGCCCTTAAAGTCCTTGTCTCCGATTACACAAGATGCCTTATAAGGATTTTCTATATAATAAGGGGAATAATACTGAGATTAACTGTGGGGAGGTCCTAATACTGGAACCCCAAAACTCTTCTGTGTTAAGGGACAGAACAACATTGCCATGCTTAAAGGGTCACTCTCATTAAAACTAATTTTTGCTATTGCACTCCTTATGGTAAATGAAAAATATTTCTAATATACTTTGTTTAAAAAAAATTAAGTTTTATTTGTGCTTAAAAAAGCTCAAGAGCACATTTCCCCCCAACTCATACACAGACTTTGGACCAAACACAGGAAGTGCCGCCTGGAGTGCTGAGGGGTGTGTCCAGCCTCATCCAATCATAGCTCCTCTCACACATAACTGCCATACGCTGTTGGTTGGACCCCCCTCAGCACTCCGGGCGGCACTTCCTGTGTTTGGACTTTGGTCCAAAGTCTGTGTATGAGTTGGGGGAAAATGTGCTTTTGAGCTTTTTTAAGCACAAATAAAACATAGAAAACTTAATTTTTTTTAAACAAAGTATATTAGAAATATTTTTCATTTACCATAAGGAGTGCAATAGCAAAAATTAGTTTTAATGAGAGTGCCCATTTAAAGAGAAACTGACAGGCTTTTTACCCACACTAAACCCAATAAATTGGGTTATGAATGGAGGGGACGTGGGTGCTGTGATCGCCAATCACCCGGCACGGAGCAGAGTTCACTCCGTGCACCGGATGACTGGGGAGTTGTGGCTGAGATCGCGCGGGTCCTTAGCGGCCACACCCTCGTGATCAGACATGTTATCCCCTATCCTTTGGATTGAGGATAACATGTCCAGCAACAAAGTACACATTTAACCCGTCCAGGACAAAGGGCGTACCGGCATCCAAGACCCTGGTCCCTATACCGCTGTTTAAACTGTTCTCACGAGCGGAGAACCTTTAAACCCAGTGGGTCCTGGTTGCTAGAGTTGATTGTGGAGTCTAAAATGCGGGTTATTGGCGCAGGTTAGCTCAGTGGAGCTGATCGGGACATCCGCAGAGACATCCCGGGTCCCGATCAGCTGAGTGGATGGCAGGAGGGCTCTTACCTGCCTCCTCACTGCTTCCAGCCAGCCATGCAGGATGGAGCAGCAGGGCACCGATAACACTGATCTATGCCATGCTATGGCATAGCATTGATCAGTGTATGCAATCAAAAGATTGCATGTTATAGCCCCCTGGGAACGTTAACAAAAGTGAATTAAAGGGGTACACCAGTGGAGCGCATTTTTTTTTTTTTTTTATAAACTGGTGCCAGAAAGTTAAACAGATTTGTAAATTACTTATATTAAAAAAATCTTTATCCTTCCAGTATTTATTAGCTGCTATATACTACAGAGAAAGTTCTTTTCTTTTTGGATTTCTTTTTTTTTCTTTCCACAGTGCTCTCTGCTGACACCTCTGTCCATATCAGGAACTGTCCAGAACAGGAGCAAATCCCCATAGCAAACCTATGCTGCTCTGGACAGTTCCTGATACAGACAGAGGTGTCAGCAGAGAGCACTGTGGACAGAAAAAAAATGAAATCCAAAAACAAAAGGAACTTTCTCTTTAATATACAACCACTAATAGGTACTGGAAGGATAAAGATTTTTTAATAGAAGTAATTTACAAATCTGTTTAACTTTCTGGCACCAGTTGATAAAAAAAAATGTTTTCCACCAGAGTACCCCTTTAACCCCTTCCCTAATAAAAGAATCACTCCCTTTTCCCATTTTTTAAATAAAATAATGTAATCAAAAATAAACATCATATGTGGTACCACCGCCTGCGTAAATGTCTGAGCTATTAAAATATAAGGTTAGTTAAACCGCACAGTCAATGGCATACACGTAAAAAAAACACTAAACTCCAAAACTATGCATTTTTGATCAGTTCATATACCATAAAAAAAACTATTAAAAAGCGATCAAAGTAGAAATGGTACCGATAAAAACTGCAGATCACGGCACAAAAAACAAGCCTTCATACAGCCCCATATGCAGAAAATAAAAAAGTTATAGGGGTCAGAAGATGACAACTTTAAACATACTAATTTTGGAGCATATAGTTAGTATTTTATTAAATTAAATAAAACCTACATAAATTAGGTATCATTGTGACAGTATGGACCTACAAAATAAAGATATGGTGTCATTTTTACCGAAAATTGCATTGTGTAGAAACGGAAGCCCCCAAATATATATATATATATATATATATATATATATATATATATTTTTTTTTTTTTTGGTTTTGCAGTAGATTTGGTTATTAAATGGTTGATGCAAAAAAAAAGCCCTCATATGGGTCTGTAGGTGCAAAATTTAAAGCGTTATGGTTTTTAGAAGGGAAGGAGGAAAAAAACAAAAGTGCAAAAACAAAAATTGGTCTGTTCCTTAAGGTCAAAATGGGCTTCGTCCTTAAGGGGTTAGGATACAAAATCTGGTCATTCAAATTTGAGCATTTCTACATGTACATTTCAAAACATTGGGTTATGCATCTACAACAGTGGGTCATGCAGATCCATTCACTCAAATAGTAAATTTTTATCTGTCTGTAGCCTTCACAAGAGGGAGCTTAGAAGCTTACAGCAATTAAACTCAATAATAACCAGTATGCTGTATGCTAGGCTCCCCCTAAAGCAGATGATTTGGTGCTTTGTATCTTAACATAAATAAATAATTAATAATAATAATAAAAATATATAAACTAACCTAGAAGCCATGGTTAGCATTCAGGGAGTGATGCGACCAGGATTGCTGGTGGGTGTGAGCTGTAATATACAGCTGGCACCCAATGAATATGAGCCTGTTTTATGTTTACTCCAGCACTTACGATGTACCTATATGCTAGAAAGTGTAAAGAGGTTAAAGGGGTACTCCGGGGAAACTAAAACCAAAGTCAATCCTTTCCTCTCACCAACCTATTTATTTGTCCAGATATCATTCTTTATCTATATAGAGCTGTTTCCCTCTTTCAGCTGTCACTTACAAGCAGGGAGTGAGAGAAAGACGTCATTATCAGATCCACCTTGGCTTTGTGCAAAGCCTTCACTGAGACTAGCCCTCACCCTGCTGGAAGACAAGCACCACGTGATTTCTGTCTTGTCTGGCTTTATAACCACACCTCCCCTCCCCTACCTGTGTGTGGATCTTGCCGGGAGAGAAACAGCCCAGCATCTCCTCAGCACATAACGCTGCTCTTTGCCTGCTGTAGATCTAATCACTGACTGCTGCCATTCAGAGCATAGCATGATTTATTGCTGGGGGAAGGATAGTTTGAAAGAAAATACATGTACAGTGTGTGTTGCTGACTTACAACAACACAGCATGCACACAGATAGTAAGAGCATAGGTCATGATTAAGCGCATGTGAGCGTGAAACAGCCTGTTGGCCTTTGTTGCTACCTGTGACTATACCGGAATAAAAACACTGTTTGCAGTATCCACGAGTGCCTCCCTGCATTTTATTTCCATGGGGTTGTCAGATAGAAAGAGCAATTGGCTGGCAGCCATTGCACAGAGCTGCACTGACAGCTGGGAGTTGTAGTCTGGGCTGAAAGCAAGGAAAATATTCAGGAGACAACAGGGACCACAGGAGCTGGCAAGAATCACATGGATAACTACAGGGGACACAGAACAGGTATTGTGGTGGCTTTAGGGTATTTTTATTTTTCATAACTTCTCAGAACACCCCTTTAAGCATCTCAGTTAAATATCTGTAGCTTTCACTGGTTCCCCATATCAAGAACCCCTGCTCTATCAACTGAAGGTTCCCTAAGAGCTGTCTGCCATTATTGTATTATCATTAGGTCCTGTTATCATCTGCAGAATTAATATTGGCGGTGGAGGGATTGCTAAGTCTATACTAGTGTGTATCTCCAGCTATTACAAAACTACAACTCCCAGCATGCCTAGACAGCCAAAGGCTTTGTACAGGAGCCCTATAGCTTCACCCTAGGGCTTCCAGCCAGGCCTAGTACAAAGTCAAAGTGCAGAATCTAGAGCATCTCTGATGGAGAGTTATAGCAGCAGTGACCTCTGTGACCACAATGTGATGTCATCAGGCATATATAGCAGTGGGCGATGTCACCAAAATGTGCTGCTTACAAAAAAAAAACACTATGGAAACTCGTATCTTTTCAGTGGATGAAATAATATAGAATATTTCATTTTAATTTTACAATTTTTTTTTTACCTTTGCCTGAAACAAGTAACGATGTAGTGACCCCCCTTCCTCCCCCATATTATTTGAACGATGTAACTTTTAAATGTACAATTTAAATGTTGCCGTTTCTGGCAGGGGTACAAGTAATGTTGATCTTGTCTTGCAACAGGAAGTAGCTTAGAAGAATTGCAGTGAAATGGGCTAATGATCCAGATAAGAAAACCCTGCTTCCCCCTCCAAAACTCAGTATGCCGCATACCATACAGAGCAGCTAGGGGCTCCGAGGATTGATACACTGTTGTTTACTCGAATGCCTACACCATACTAAGGCGGTGTTTTCCAACCAGTGTGCCTCCAGCTGTTGCAAAACTACAACTGCCTGCATTGCGAAGGCATTCTGGGAGTTGTAATTTTGCAACAGCTGGAGGCCCACTGGTTGGGAAACACTGCACTAAGGCAATGTTAAAGGGTATGTAAATTATGCAACAAATTTTATTTTTTCTGTAATGCATCTGTTCAAATAGTCTTAAAACAATCGAGCGTTTTGTGTACACAGCTTTTGTATTTACTAGGGATCGACCGATATCGATTTTTTAGGGCCAATACCAATAATCTGTGGCCTTTCAGGCCGATTGCCGATAATTTATACCGATATTCTGGTGCGGTGGGGTGGGGGGTGGGGTGTCATTGCGGTGCATTGTTGGATTATCGGCAAGGTAGTTGCCGATAACGTCCAAAATCGTGAATATTGGCCAAACCGATATTCGGTCGATCCCTAGTATTTACCTATGTGTCTTTAATGGTTCAATATGCAAAACAAATCCTTTGTGTAGGCTGCCCCTGTAATAATGGTTATTTACATCCGTTCCTTTATTTTTGTTAAAGTTGAACTCCGGTACAGAACATCTTATCCCCATCTACCAGAGAGGGAATAAGTGTCTGATAGTGGGGGGTCCGACCGCTGGGGCCCCCTGCGATTTCTTTCCCAGCACCTCAGCTCTCTCGTTGCACTGAGCAACCTTCACTCAGTGCACGGATTACCGTTGACCACGGCATGAAGCGGTGTCTGACACGCCCCCTCCATGTATCTCCGTATCTCCCATAGAGATACATGGAGGGACGTGTCGGCCACTGCTTCGTGCCTTGGTTGACAGTAACCCATGCGCAGAGCGGAGGTTGCTCTGCACATGGAGAGAGCCGGGTACCGGCAGGAGATCGCGGGGGTCCCAGTGGTCAGACCCTCCCCCTGCGATTAGACACTTATTCCCTTTTCCTGTAGATGTTCTGTACCAGAGTTTCTTTTTAAGTGGCTTGAGAGGTTCTTGTTATTGCATTTTTTCCATGGGATAGGGCCTATTCACACCATGGAATTACCGCCCGAAATATTCCCCTTTAAACTGGCCATACATATAAGATTATAGTCAGCTGTTTTAGCTAAGAGGGCCGGCCAGCCAAGGTTTATGAAAGCTTTATAACTCTTCACGGATGGCAGATGTCTTTTGTTGCATGTTGAATTTCAGTACACCCAATACATTTTTTTCTCTTGGAGATAAGCCACGACCAGAGGGGTCAGACAGCTGTTTCTCCCCTTTGTTCTTTTAGAATACATGCACACACGGCTGGGCTGAGCATGCATTTATATTCGGGTGAATTGGGGGAGATAGTGTCATGAAAGGGGGCAGGGAGTGAGTGAGCCCTAACTGTCCTCACAACCGCTATGCCTTCCTATTGACCATCCACCCTAAATGAAAGATCGACAACCACAAGGACAGACCCTTTACTGCACTAAAGTGCATGGGCGTAAGAGACAAACAAAATAAACCAAACTGAACATGTCGGGAAACAAGTCAGGAAAATAACGTAAATACTACAAATAGATATACCAGACAGGACATAGCATACTAACAAACTGTTCAAGAACCAGGATCAAGATGAATGGCAGATATGATAATAATAAGACTAGATATGGAGGATAAGAATACAGCAGACAAAACCAGGAGATGCAGGGGATGAACAGGTCTACTGAATGTCAGAACACTAAACGGGTAATGAAATCAAGAGCACTGTTGGCACTGGACTCGAAACAAGGAACACACTAGACAGTCCACTCCAAAACATGGAGGGACAACAATACTAAAGCAAAATAGGCTCCTAGCTAGTGGGCACACTCCACAGTGTGAACAGGATACTAGCCTAGGAGGAAACAAAAATCCTAAATACAAACAAACACGGGTACAGACACAAGACTAACTCACTCCTAGATAGACAGATTAGCACAAGGCTCAGAACAGGATTCTATTCTAGGAGATCCAGGATCAGACAAGGCCAAAACAGGACTGACAAAACGCACAGTGTGAATACAGACTCAGGAAACACAAAGCAGAACGAACAATACAAGACAAAGGTACTAAATCAAGGCAAGCGAAAATTCAGATATCAGACAGGACAGATAACTATGGTTAAAACTCAGGTGCTCAGACAGACATAGTGAACATAATGCAAACATGGTCAGAGAAACAGGTGTAATTACCAGCCCAGAACAGCACCTGAAGAGGCCTTATATACCCTTTCAGTGCTGAAGGGCTGAAAAGTTAACTCTTCCCAAACCACACACAAACATAATGACAGGACCCAAAGCAGAAAAATGCAAAATACAGATAAACGTACATTACAGACAGCTGTTGACTGGTGCAAGCATTCGGGCCAACAGTTATGTGATATGTATGGCGAACTATGACAAAAAGAGGAAACAGAAGAAATGGATGGGGTGGTGACTGCAGAATTAGACTACACACTGTTTGTGTGTTGTCTGTAACCATGGAAACATAAATGGTCAGCGTACAAGCTGTATAGACAAAAAAGGAAACTTTTTGATGATGAATACTAAGTTGGTTCATTTTATATTTTAGAAGCTTTATTTAGATGAATTGAAGAAATATAAAAAAAATGGTTGTGAAATACACTCAGACAAAAAAAAAAAACAACACAAAAAGGAGGGTTTAAAATTGGAAGTAGTTACAACATTAGAAAATAACGAAGTCCATAGTGTGAGTAGCTATACATGGGGGGGAGGAATCTATGAGAGGACTCATTGTAAGATATTAGCACAAGCAGCCGAGTTACCCAAATAACAGAAGATTTGCCTGGAAATATTTCAATAGTGTCTATTGTTGCGTTCTGTGTCTCCAGCTCGTTTATTAAATCAGTGATGTCATTAAATATGACATCATCCAGTCTGCTCGAATACATGAATAGAAAGTGAAAGCCTCAGTGTATGAATGGAGGGTCTAGTAGAGACAAAGTGACAGACAATATGGTCATAATACAGCTTTTATGGTTGATATATATATATATATATATATACCAGCAATAAGTCCAGCAGCACTCACGGGATCAAGTAAAAAAAATTTTACTTGATCCCGTGAGTGCTGCTGGACTTATTGCTGGAATTTATGGATGTGGTCTGCGACTGGGACCACGTTTTTTACCTATTGCACCCGGATTACTGTCTCAAGACCTTTAGTGGTTGTGCTGTCCTCCGCCATTTGGAGATAGATATATATATATATATATATTTTTTTTTTAGAAACAGTGCCAATTGTTTCTAGTGGCTATATCTGGTATTGCAGCTTGACTTGAATGGGGATGAGCTATAATATCAGAGACGACCCATGGCCAAGGCTGGCACTGCTTTTTGGAATAAATACGGTAGATCCAGTTTTCCAATCCTGGACAATCACATTAGGCCGCGATTATTGTCTTGTACCAAACTGATTAGAACCTCCCCTTTAAAGCAAATAAGCAAAGGAAAAAAGGCATTGTCGGTAGGTATGCTAGTGATACAATGGTTTTTCACTTGTTCCTGCAGCAGTACACTGTTAGGCGGTTGTATAATTTACTTATTGCTGGTAGCTGTGTTTTTGTTCTTCATTTGTGTTGTTTTTAGCTTAGCTTTTACCAGGAAGAATCGTGAAATCACTGTCATCTACGTAACTGCAAAACACTTACAGGAATTTCCAGGTCACTCTACCTGATTTTTCACATTCCTAGAATTAAGGTTGCACCTGACCGTGCAGGACGCATTCTGCGATTGATACACATGCATTCTACTAAGATTATTAGGTTATGTAATCATTATTATAATCCATGTGGATACTGTGACACTGTTCAGATGTAGCAGAGCTACAAATGACAAGTTATTTAGTTGAATGGTTGTCTCATGAACACAAGCCCTTTTCACGTGCCCTATAAGTGGTCTTAAGAGGGGGGCATGTATGTCGATCTACAGTCTAAAAAAGTTCAGTTGTGATGTGACATTTCCTTTTAAAATAAAATCAGAAGATTTACCTATGGAAAACTACATCGGCATCTTCATAGGAAATGAATATGTCTGCGAGGAACATATGGCTCAATTTGTCTCAACTATTCATCACCATCAGTGGATTTGCATAGGACTGCAAGGAAATCCACCATGTCATTGGAATGTGCTATTGCCTTAGATTAATCAATGTAAGCCATCAACTGATGGCTTATAATAGGCCACTGGGGGGGGGGAGGGAGGGAGCATAAAATGTGTAACAAATATAAAAAAAAAAAATCCTGGCCTCTAGTACAACTTTTAATTACCCCCCCCCCACTCAATTTTTAAAATAAAACACTTAAGATATAAATGTATTTGGTATCACAACTTATGTAATTGTCCAGACTATTAAATTATTATATTCCTGAACCTGCAAGGTCAACGGTGTAAGTGCAAAAAAATTGTCAAAATTGTTGGTCACTTCACATCCCAGATAAAACTTAATACAAAGTGATAAAAAAAAAACAGACCTACAATAATGTAGCTCTGTTAAAAACTACTCATGCCATAAAAAATGAACCCCAATGCTATGTTCACATGGCGCAATTCTGCACGAAGTCTATTCAGCAGAGCTTGCTGAACAAAATTGCGGAATTCCAGCAGAATTGCGGTGGAAATGACTTTAACCCCATTACGCAAAATCAGGTACATATACGTAATGATTAGGGATGACTTCCCGCATCCCCACGTACATGTACCCGATAACTTTAAACTGCCACAGTGCCGCCGGGTGCTGTGACAGTTTATTGAGGCTGGCTGTGCTACACAGCCTGGCCTCTCTGAAGCCGGCCAGGGACCAATCGCAGCGGTCCCCGGCCAGCGATCGCTGTTATTGGTCCGTCAGTACAGACGGACCAATAGCAGGGATATTGCAGGGGTCTCCTCCTTCCCCCGCTCCTCTGTCACTTCACACAGTGAAGCAATCGGTGGTGGTGGGGCCCCGTCGGAGGAGGCAGCACTCAACAGCACTCAGCTGCGCTCCGATCCTGAGTTAACCCTATAGACGTTGCAGTCACTGTGACCGCAGCGTCTATTAGGATAACAGAGGGAGGGAGCTCCCTCTGTCATCGATCGGCGCTGATGGTTGCAATGGCAGCCAGAGGCCGGGCAGTGGCCTCTGTTGTCATGGCAACAGGAGGATCAGTCACTGCCATAAGGTAGAGACTGATCTATTCTATGTCTGTTTAAAACTGACAGTCATAGGTATAATTCAATGGAGTACAGATGTGTACTCCATTGAATTATGTGTATAATAGTAAAATAAATCAATAAATAAATGTAAAAGGTGACAAAAAAAGAAAAAATATAAAAAAAAAGAAAAAACGTGAAAATATAACAAACAAATGTGAAATAAATAATATATATATATATATATATATATATATATATATATATATATTACACCCCAAAACACACCGAAAAATAGTCCACCCAAAAACGTCAACATGTCCCGCAAAAAAAAGTCTTCACACAATTGTGAAAAAATTTTAAAAAGTTACGGCTCTCAGAATATGGTGACTTACAAACATCATTATCTTTTCCAAAAATTGCTTTTATGCTTTAAATGAACTAAAATATAAAAAAAAGTATATACATGAACGAATCAACCTGCAGAGTAAAGTTAACATGTCCTTTATACTGCATGACGAACGACCTAAAAAAAAAAAAAAACAACTGCAGAAGAGATTTTTTTTATGTATACCACCTCATAAAAAATTGAATGGTACCAATGAAAGCATCAACTTGTCTCCCAAAAATGCTTTTTTTTTTTTTACCCCAAGGCCTTTGCAATTTTATATGATGCCAGGAAAATATCCTAAACTAAAAGGAGGCCCCAAAATCCACACAGCACTCCATGTCGGAGGCCTGTGTGAGAAACACGTTGCACACAAAGGCCACATATGGGATATTTCTACGTATGTCAAAATTCGGGGAATAAATCTGAAGTTGTATTTCTTTGTAAACTCCTACTGTGTTACAGAAAAAAAATGGATTAAAATGAAAAAAAAAAATGGTATTTTAACATTCCGCCTCCACTTTGCTTTCATTTCTGTGAAACGCCTTAAGGGTTAATAAACTTCCTTAATGTCATTCTGACAACTTTAAGGGGTGCAGTTGTTAAAACGGGGTGATTTACTGGGTATCTAACATACAGGCCACTCAATTCCACTTCAGAACTGAACTGGTCCCTAAAAAATTTGAATTAGAAATTTTCTTGAAAACTAAACTTATAAATTCTCTAACATTCTAAAAGAGTAAAAGAATGTTTATCAATTGATGGGAACATAAAGTAGACATATTGTAGATGTGAATTAATTATTAATTAGGTTTCGGCATGACTATTTATCGTACGAGCAGAACATGTAAGATCTAGAAAAATGCAAATTTTTCATTTTTTTTGCCAAATTTTGGAGTTTTTCACATAAAACACTAAATATATCAATCAAAATTTACCACTAATGTAAAGTACAATATGGCACGAAAAAAAACCACTCAGAATCGCTTTCATAAGTAAAAGCGTTCCAAAGTTATTACCAAATAAGTGGACACATGTCAGATTGGGAAAATTTGCCTTGGTCATTAAAGGGGTTATCCAGGAAAAAACTTTTTTTTATATATCAACTGGCTGCAGAAAGTTAAACAGATTTGTAAATTACTTCTATTAAAAAATAAATCTTAATCCTTTCAGTACTTATGAGCTGCTGAAGTTGAATTGTTCTTTTCTAAGTGCTCTCTGATGACACGTGTCTCGGGAGCTGTCCAGAATAGAAGCAAATTCCCATAGGAACTGCATAGAGTAGAATAGGTTTTCTATGGGAATTTGCTTTTACGCTGGACAGCTCCCGAGACACGTGTCATCAGAGAGCACTTAGACAGAAAAGAACAACTTAACTTCAGCAGCTGATAATTATTGGAAGGATTAAGATTTTTTATAGAAGTAATTTACAAATCTGTTTAACTTTCTGGAGCCAGTTGATCTAAAAAAAAAGTTTTTTCCTGGAATACGACTTTAAGGTCAAAACAGGGTAAGGGTGCATTCACACTGAGCAAATCAAGAGGAATTCACGCTAAAAAATTTACGTGCGGAAAAAAGAATTTTCTATTCGCGCAGACTTTGTGCAGAATTTGCGTGGAATTGCACACAGACATGCGAGCGGAAATGGGGGAGAAAGAAGTGAAGGGTTTTTCAGCCATTTCCGTGCGAATTCCGCGCAAATTCACCGCAAATTCCGCGCGATGTCGATGTCGGGCGGAATTTTTTTTTACCATTGACTTCTATTGATTTCTGCTAGCGGATTCCGCTTAAAGAATGAACATGTTCTTTCTTCTAGCGTAAAAGAATTCAGTGTCGGAATTTTGGTAGCAGAATTTCCGATGTGTGAACAGGACAGCAGAGAAAACGGAATGGGACAGTGGCGAATGGGACAGTGGAATCCCACTGAAGTCAAAGTAAATTTCTGCTGAATTTCCGGTGGAATTTTTTTTCAAGTTTAAATTTTTTCTTTAACCTTAAAACAAATTATCCAAGTTTGGCATAATTGGAATCGTACTGACCCATAGAATAAAGGTTGTATGCCAATTTTACTGTATTAAGAACTCTGAAAAAGTTATTGCCCCACAAATGTGCGCAATTCCCAATTTTTTTCAATTTAGCCCAACATATAATTTTTTTTCTTGCTTCGTAATACATTAGATGATGTGCACCAATGTAAAGTACAACTTGTCTTGTAAAAATGCCTTTTTTCACTTCTAAGTACCCCTTTAGTTCTGGTAACAGAACCAGTAGAATTTTTGGGAATGGATGTAGTAGAAAATGTGGTAGCGGGGTGTGATGAGGGCAGATGCTGTTACCTAGGGGCAGATGGCATTAACCCCTTGTATTCGTGACGTGAGGGCGTAGTTTAGCCTAAAAGCACCTGAAGGTATACCGCTGGATCCTGAGCTAGGCACAGGGGTAAAAAAGACTCCGACGCCAAGTTATGGACAATGATAGCTTTACTGAGGGTAAACAGATGGTAAAGTCAGTACAGTTTAGCCAGGGCCCAAGGAGGTGACCAATAACAAAGAGACCTTAAGGGCTTGCTGGGACGTAGTAGAAGGACTGGACAATTGAATGCAGAACACGCTTACCTGACTCATAAAGCTGTGACTTTATCTTACTTGACTTGATGGCGGCTGCAGGACTGGACTTTGAGGTCTCCAACACTCTGGACACACACACTAGACAAGACTGCACTGGACTTCAGCAGAAGAGAGAGAGCTCCACCCAGGGCTTATATGGGGGAGACTAGCAGGGAGCCCATAGGTCACTCTTGGGATCACCTGATCACCGGTATCACATGACATATCACATGGTATAACTCTTAAAGATACAACACATTTTACAATACAATAAACTGCAGAACATATGTACAGGGGGTAAACAGGAGCAAGGGGCCCTGGGGACACTGAAGGAGGCTGCCTGACAGGACAGCAAGGGTATGGGGCAACATCTCCCGTACTGGCCAACCACAAAAAGATCATGTGACTCTGCACTAAAGTAAAGAAAGGGGATTTGGTTTTCTGTAGACTGACTGAGGGATTTGATACAAACGTTTGCATCAGTTCACACTACAATGAGGGGGGGGGGGGGGGGGCAGCTACTTGAGATGATGATAAGGAGGGAAATGGTTCCTGTGCAGGATGTTGGAGAGAAGAGGGAAGTGACAGGACAGGAAAATAAATAACCAGCGCGATTGTCCGGTGTGACACATAGGGGCCCAGTGGTCACTAATATAGTGTGCCCACACTATACCGCTAGTATCTGTTACTAATATACCAATTGTGCACAACAACCGAATATTATTTATACTGGATCCTAAGACTGCAAATAACATTATTAATAAGAACTATGGAAGATAGTGTCATTTAGGAACAATTTACACTTTGTGTGTAGACTTACATTGGATGAGTGCACACATGATGGACTTAGATACTCTGAATGGGTAGACAGTATCACATATGATGGACTTAGATACTCTGGATGAATAGACAGTATCACACATGATGGACTAAGATACTCTGGATGGGTAAACAGTATCACACATGATAGGCTTCAATACTCTGGATGAATAGACGGTATCACATATGATGGACTTAGATACTCTGGGTGAATAGACAGTATCACACATGATGGACCTAGATACTCTGGATGGGTAAATAGTATCACACATGATAGGCTTAGATACTCTGGATGGGTAAACAGTATCACACATGATAAACTTAGTTACTCTTGGTGAATAGACAGTGTCACACAGGATGGACTTAGATACTCTTGATGAGTAGACAGTATCACACATGATAGGCTTAGTTACACTGGTTGAGTAGACAGCCTCACACATGATAGGCTTAGATACACTGGATGGGTAGATATTATTATGATAGCCCTAGACACACTAGATCGATGTTAAGACAGCATAACACATAATAGACTTAGATACATTATATCAGTAAACAGTATCACGCAACAGAGAATTATATACACAAGATCGGTACACAGTATCACGCAAGACAGACACAGAAGATCAGTAGACAGTATAACACATAATAGACTTAGATACATTATATCAGTACACAGTATCACGCAAGACAGATACAAAAGATCAGTAGACAGTATAACACATAATAGACTTAGATACATTATATCAGTAGACAGTGTAATGCATGATAAAATTAGATACACTAGATAAGGAGACACTATCATGTACAATAGACTTCTGCTTCAGGGCATATTGGGAGCATAATAGGGGTTGTAGTTTTAAACAGCTTGAGAGCCACAGGTTGGGGAATGCTGTACTACACAAGACAGACTCACAGATTCATATTGAGAATAATGGGCCTCAGTTTGCAGATAGAATTTATGTGGATTTTAGTGCAGAATAGTCTCCGATATCTCTCTAAAAATACAACATGTGAACATGCCCCTAAAACACACAGCTCAGCAGAGCGCTGTCCCCGGGTATCATTACAGAGCGGTGCCCTTGCTCGTGACGCCCTAATTCCCTGCACGCCGTACCCAAGCTATACCCCAGGCTATTGAGATTATAATGCTGTATTGTTCTGAGATGGTATCACACATAGGCTTAGATACATAACTGAGAAGACAGTATGGCACTATAGGTTTGGCTAGCAGCAAAGTCGCAGCTCAGCAACAAAGTTTCCTATACTACATATATAATAGGATTAGATACACCAGCTTCACAGCATTGTATCACAAACCAGGCTTAGATACACCAGCTCAATAGCACACTGGGGGACATTTATCAATCTTTGCTTATGCATTCCTTTTTTTTAGTAATTTTTTTCTTATAATTTTTTTGCTTATGTGCAGTTTATTTATCAACTGGTTTCAGCCTGTCGATAAATTTCTTTCACATAAGCAATATATATATATTTTTTTGCTTTGGTAGTGGCTTTTTCTGCTCCATGTCTGAGCTGGAGTAAATTTAGTAAGTTTTTTCAAGCCATGCGACTTTCGCACCTGATAAATCTCTGACCACATCAAGTCGAAAATCACTTTTTGCTTTGGTAAGCAAGATTTGTATTTTTTGCTTAGGACACTGAACAAGCAAAAAGTCACAGAAAAAAGAGAGTAATCGCACTTGCGACTTTTTTGCAACAATTTTAAGCAAAAAAAATCTGCTAAATGCTTTGATAAATGTCCCCCACTGTCACTGCTGATTGTGTTACAATGATGGAGACCGTAATCCTGCTCATTTGTTTTACAGCTATGACACAGAACAGCTTTTATATAATAATATGTGATGTAAGATGTAGAGAATTGTTACCTGCGCACATTTTGCTGACTGTCATGTCTTCTCTTTCTTACAGGTGGCGTCCTCTTGTGATGGTAAGCAGCAATAGCAGCAGCTTCCTCTTTACTGTCTATGTTATAGTGTACTCTGGCGCCATCTAGTCTCAGTTCCCATTACTGCAGGTTGTCATTTTCTTGTTACCGCAGATGCTGGTTTTATGGCCAGAGTTTATTGCTGTAATTACAAGATCCATTATAAACCAATAAAACAGTCATTGCTTCCTATATTATTGCATTTTCCTGCAATCTCTAATCCATTCCCCCCTTAGTTACTGTAACTATTACACAACCTACAGTGGCCTAGGAGGTTTCTTAAAGGGGTACTCTGCCCCTAGACATCTTATCCCCTATCCAAAGCTGTCACGCCCCCTCCCATAGACTTGCATTGAGGGACAAGGTGTCGAGATGGACTCAGCCTGCGGACCTCCAGCGGTTCCAGAAGCCGCTACAGGTGGGTGCTGCATGGTAGATCCAGGGGGTCCCCAGCAGCGGGACCCCAGCGATCTGACATCTTATCCCCTATCCTTTGGATAGGGGATAAGATGTCTAGGGGCGGAGTACCCCTTTAAAAATGTCCTATTTCTGCCAGAAAT
Source organism: Hyla sarda (assembly GCF_029499605.1). Taxonomy (NCBI): domain Eukaryota; kingdom Metazoa; phylum Chordata; class Amphibia; order Anura; family Hylidae; genus Hyla; species Hyla sarda. Next base: position 295,448,180 of record NC_079194.1, read on the forward strand.
GTTGCCAATATTTAATACCTATTGTTTTCAATTGCATTCTGCAGTTCTATTAAGGGTATGTTCACACTACGGAATTCCCCGCGGAATTCGCGAGCGGAATTCCGCGGTGTGAACTTAACATTAGTGTGAATGGGCCTCCGCGAGACCCGTTCACACTGCGGAATTTCAGCGGCGGACAATTCTGCCGCTGAAATTGTTCCGCACAGAGAATGAACATGTTCATTCTTTGCGCGGAAGTCCGCGAGCACTGCATAGCCGTCAATGGTGATGGCTCAGCGCCGCACGGTCCTACCGCCACCGCCGGCTGCCAGGCTGAATCTCCGCTCGCTGAATTCAGCGAGCGGAGATTCCGTTCACACACTGTAGTGTGAACATACCCTTAGATTAGTCTTTTATATTTTGCGGAATTCCGTTGCAGAATCCCATTGAAGTAAATGAGGCTTAAATTTCTGCGGAATACTGTGTTCTGAGAACACAGTAATTTTTCAAAAATTCTGGTGGAATTCCGCAATTCCATTCAGCCAGCTTTGCTAAACAGAATTTTTGCAGAATTGTGGAAATTCCGCCGTGTGAACATACCCTTTAAGATCTATGCGTCTCCATGTCTACGGATTCACAAACAAACCCTGCCCAGTCTGTTCCCATGTCGTGTGTTACACCATTCCTCCTGCCCCCTCTTTTTGCAGTTTACAGACATAAAGGCCCACATTTATGATTGTAGGTGTAAGTGAAGCATTTTTTACACATTTTTTTTGATGTGCTGATAATGTGTAGGAGCACCAAATTTATTAAATGTTCACAGAGCATTTGATAAATTTTGTGCAGGTAAAAATTTTCTAAAATTTCTCTCTTCACATACACTAAAAAGCTACGCCAGGTCTGGGATGGTGTAGTTTTAGAGACTTTTTCAGTGGCTTTGCGCCTTTTTGTGCCTTTTTACAAAAGGCGCAGTTCATAAATCCCTTCTATATCGTGTGTCTTGCCAAAATCAGTGGATCACAACTCAAAATCAGAAGATTGCAACTCAAAATCAGCAGAAAAGTGTAAACAAAAAAGCGCAAAAAAGGCGCAAATAAACCCTGCTTGCGCCTTTTTGTGCCTCTTGTGGACACAAAAAAACAGTCTAAAGACAATGATAAATGTCGGCCATAAAGTTTTGGCAGGGGGAAGAGAGTAGTACATGGCTGTAGCATAAAGCACATAGGTCTGCATAGGGGCTGTAGACTCAAAACGGTGGGAGGTTTTTAATCAAAATTATTTGCAAAGTTGCTTCAATTTTTCTCTTTACTAAGTATTAGGTCTTTGCTATGGTTAATGATTTATTTTACAGACATAGCTGAATGCCAAAATATAAGCGTCCAGGCGTCCACCACCCAGATAAGTGTTACTGGACTGGCGGAGGGATTCTCCCTGCAGAATATAACTGATATAGATGGGAATGTGATTCTGGCATCTGATAACAGCCCAAATAACTTATCACTGATGAGCTTTGTGTCTGGTACACAATATGTGATCCACTATGGGAACGACTCAACCAGCTGCTGCCACAACGTCACCACCAGTAAGTATGAGATTTTTGCTCTTATGAATTGACTGAATCCATACCTGTTACATTAGGCTGCGTTCTGTTGACACTAAAATGGCATAAACCTCTCTGCAGCCCCCTCTTGAATTTGGGGTACAGCTCTACATTATTCACAGATTGCAAAGATGCAAAAGTAAACATGCGGACACACATGCTTCAAAGATACAGTGGTCCCTCAAGTTACAATATTAATTGGTTCCAGGACGACCATTGTATGCTGAAACCATTGTATGTTGAGACCATAACTCTATGGAAACCTGGTAATTGGTTCTGAAGCCACCAAAATGTCACCCAAAAAATAGGAAAATGCGAGGAATAAAGAAAAATAAGTAGATAACTAATACAGCTAAAACAAAACCTTACATATGAAAGTAATAAAAAGCTGCTGGGAGCTGTAAATCACTGTCTATGTCAGTGTTTCCCAACCAGGGTGCCTCCAGCTGTTGCAAAACTACAACTCCCAGCATGCCCGGACAGCCGTTGGCTGTCCGGGCATGCTGGGAGTTGTAGTTTTGCAACAGCTGGAGGCACCCTGGTTGGGAAACAATGGTTTAAGTAGAGGACAGGAGCTTCTTCAGGGTCCTATACAGTACACACAGTGTCCCAAATGGAGTCACCTTTACTTGGTGTCCAAAGGAGCAGCTAACCCTGGCATAGGTAAGGAGTAGTACAGAACTTGTAGTTCATCCCTGTACCATAGGGGGCGCTGCCAGACAGCCAGTCAGTGCTTGCACCTCAGTAATACAGGTGATTTACCAGTAAATGCCCATTCTGATTGGTCGGTTCTTCCAGCCAATTACCTGTTTCACAGATCTCTACAATGGTCCAGAAAAAAACATTGTATGTTGAAACTATTGTATGTTGAGGCCATTGTAAGTTGAGGGATCACTGTATATATTATTTTCTTATTCCAAGGGGATCTTGTGCTATAGAGGCAGCCCTTTGTGGTCAAAAGCTCAGCTGGAGGGTCATGACTCCCTTTGAGAGATGGGAGGACACCATCAATACTTACTTATGTGTGTGTGTGTATATATATATTAGGGATCGACCGAATATCAGTATGGCCCATATTATCGGCCGATAATCACGATTTTGGGCATTATCGGTATCGGCAATTACCTTGCCGATAAGCCGATAATGCCCCGCCCCCCGCCGCACCGCGACCGCCCCCCCCCCCCCCCCCCCGACCCACCGCACCGCGTCGCACCCCCCACCGTATTGCTGGGCGGTATACCGGTATGGATTTTTGCCCTCCCTCCGAGTCAATAAAAAAAATTAAACTTACCCGTAATGGGGGTGGTCTGGGCCATCCATCCTTCCTGTAGTGTCCGGCGGCATTCCGGGTGGAGGGTGAACCGGTCCGGGCTGTCCTTCTCCGGGGGTCATCTTCTCCACTCCGGGCAGGCTCTGGCCTAGTACGCAGCATAGACGCCGCTACGCCGTGACGTCAGGTGCGTCGCTGCGCATGGGCGTCACTGCGCAGCGGCGTCTATGCTGCGTTACTAGGCCGGACCGGTTCACCCTCCACCTGGAATGCCGCCGGACACTACAGGAAGGAAGGATGGCCCGGACCACCCTGACAGATAGGGGGTGAGAAGCGGGTGGTGGCGGTGGCGGCCTATGGCACCGCAAAAGCCACTGCAGTGCATTGATTTAAAGCGCCCGCTTTAAATCAATGGTCTGCAGCGGTGTTGCGGGGGGATAAATAGCCGATAACTTATACCGGAATATCGGTATAAGTTATCGGCTATCGGCCCTAACCTCCACTGATTAATCGGTATCGGCCCTAAAAAAACGATATGGGTCGATCCCTAATATATATATATATTGTAGGAATTTCACTCTGGGGTTAGGTCTGGGATCTTCCTTGACACCACCACAGGACACGTTTCTACTTCATTCAGCAGCAAACAGCAGTTCTTCATGCAAGTCTGGCTCCTTACCAGCTTTATTAGACAGGTTGCAGGATCAACAAAAATATAACCAAATCCTAGGCCGTCCAGCCAATAACTACACATTAGACACTTCCCTCTCTATCCACTGGTAAGTTTGTCTCCACCAGTTTGAGGCTTGTTTCACACTACAAAAATTCGCCATTTTTAAACATCCGTATGAAGTTCTGTCTGAAAACCAGCAGAAAACGGCAGTAACAAAATCCTATACGTCCGTTAGAAAATCCCATTATAGTCTATGGGATTTTTCTAATAGCCGTTTTAACCCGTTATAGTCCGTTATTAATAACGGCCGTTATTTTGTGATAGTACGGAAGAAAATAGTTCATGAACTATTTTCTATTTTCTTCCGTACTATCTTCCATCACAAAATAATGGCCGTTATCAATAACTGACTATAACGGGGTAAAACGGCTATTAGAAAAATCCCATTGTTATTGTTCCCCTGCATATATGTGGCTTCTTATAAGTGAAAGCATGACCCGCCAAGTTAAATTTGGTATACAATGCTCCAAAAATTGGTGCTAGAAAATGACGACTTTGTAAATACTTTGGAGTGGTATCTTTTGTCGATAAAAAGTGGTGTAAATTTCAGTAGAGCGTGTACAGAATAGCCCATGCTCCAAGATTTTGGCTCAAATCCAACCCAAAAATAATGTCTAGCACAATTTAATTTGTTCCGCATTATATGTTCTCCCTGTGTTTTCTCTTTATACTCCCAGTTAATGTAGACAGTGATGAGGAATGGACAATAAGAATGTATGGCTAGGCACAGTTATCGGCTTGATTGAAGGTGACTCTCATTTTTAGGGATACCTGCTGTTTATTACGTGACATTCAGTTTACAAGATCTGTGTTATTGCAGCAAATGCTTTCCTGACATAATTCTTCTTATTTCAGAACCAATGTCAGTAAAATCTCCACAGATCAGTGATGTGACCTCATATTCTGTGTCTCTGATGTGGAGTAATCCTGATGGGTATCAGACGTCTTACAGCTACAGAGTCCAGACCAATGTCACCTCATCAGCCACAATGATAAATAATACAATAGTGACAAATAATTCTGCTACAATACAGAATCTGACCCCAGGAGAAACATATACATTCCTGGTATATACAAGAGCTGCCGATAACATCACTGAATCAGACCCGGTGTCTGTATCCACCTGCACAGGTAAGGACGGAGCGGCAGACACATGTAGAAGATGACGACAGGCAACCTTAAATGGGCACTGTCACCAACTTTATTTTTTGATATGTTGTAGTAGTTATGTACTACAACATATCTCTAATATACTTTTATTATTTTTTTTTTCATTAAAAAGGTTTAATTTACATTTAAAAACTGGCTACTGAAAAAGGACTGATTTTGGAGTGGCAATCAGTCCTTTTTCAGTTAGGCTGCACTCGTTCCCTGCCTGTCAATCAGACAGGTGGGAGCGAGCGCATTGGCTCCCCGGCCACTGGCTGGGAGGCCACTTCTCCCGAACATCGCCACCGCCGCCTCGTTACCGCCGCTGTCCCTGCACGCCCGCTGCCGGACTCTGCAGTAACTGCCAGTGTAATGAGGGAACGGGGTATGCGGGGCGGGGCGGGGGGGGGGGGGGGGTTTAGTTGGAGGAGGGAACGGGCTAGTGCCGTAGCGGAGGGGGGGGGGGGGTGGAACGGGCTAGCAAAAAAAAAATAGGATGGTGGGAGCTACCCTTTAACACCTACTAATATAATAAGAAACATTTATTAAATAATTTTTTTCTACGGCATAAAAATGACACAATTTTGGAGCAAGTATTCTATATATGAGATGTCTTAGGCTGGGTTCACATTACGTTTTTGTCATACTGGTTTCAATCTGTTTTTCTAAAGAAAACCATATGGCAAACAAACGGATGGAACAGTATGGGAAAACGTAAACCGTATGTGTTTTTAAACCGTATACTGTTTTTAAAAGTGCATACAGTTTCGTCCGCTTTTATTTTACAAAAAACATACGTTTTTGAAAATGTTATCCATTTTTAATGGGGGGGGGTCTTAGGTGGGGACTTTAGGATGCAAATGCGCATGTGCAAAGTAAAAACCGTATACGGTTTCCCAAATGGAACCGTATACATGTGCGTTTCCCATTGATGTCCATATTAAAAAAAAACTATGTGGTTGCAGTGCGATTTTTAAACCAGAGACAAAATTGTGGTCAACTACAGTTTTGAGTACGGGAGAAAACCGTATTGCAAGCAAACCGTACGCAACCGGATGCATCCGGTTTTCAACTATTTGTCTATGCATACGGTTTTCAATATGGTTCCTTAAGTTTTCGATAATGAAAACGTATACGGGAAACGTACTTGAAAAACGTGGTGTGAACCCACCCTGATTTGAACAGACCCTTATGGAACATTAACATGTGCAGAGTTTAAAGTAGTGCAGTGAAAAATAACTTTACCTTTGGATAGGGGATAAGATATAGATCGTGGGGGGTCCGAACGCTGGGACCCCCAGCGATCTCCTGAACAGGGCCCCTGCAGTCTTCCGGAAGCGGCCGTTCTGAACCCCGCAGGAAGCCACGGCCGACATGCCCCCTCCATGCATCTCTATGGGGTACATGGAGGGGGCGTATCTGCTAGCGCACTGTGGGGGTCGGAACGTCCCCTTCCAGCAGACTGCTGGACTGCTTTGTATAGGAGATAAGTTATTTTTAACTACAGAACTCCTTTAATGTCTATTTTTCTGAAGATTTTCTGCTGTTGATTTTCCTACCCATTGACTGCAACAAAATAAGTATCAAAAGGTCTATTTACACATGTGGGTTTCTTGCAAATTTTGCTACCATTGACTTTAATGGGCCAGGGGAAAATCTGAAATAGCGGCAGATTTGCCGATTTTTCACAGATCCATTGAACTTAATGGTAGCAAAATTCACTGCGGATTCTCTGCAGCAAATATGTAACAGAAAATCCGCACAAAATCTGCTTGTGTGAACGGATCCTAAGGGCGTGGTTACATGGCTTATAACCTAGTGGTTTTTGATGCTGAAACCGAGCCAATTTCTATATAATAAATCATGCAGCGTCACCTACAAACCCCCACTCCTATAACTTCAATGGGAGATGGAGACCTTACGAAAGACAAGTGACGTCCCTTTTTCGCGCAGTTATGCTCTGAAGTTCCCTTTAAAATCACTGGGAGTTTCTGGGCTGACCGCAACAGAGAGAGCGCTGCGGCACAGTATTGCACATGGATGAATGGTTTCGCAGGTGTGTACATGCCCTTAAAGTCACAATTGCGCTACTAGGAGTCACCTTCATTAAATTTGTTCACTACAGTTGTCCTCATAGTTGTAAATAGTATTGTACTTTACTTTGGGTATAATAATGCTGAATAATGGGACAAAATTATGTTATACAGTGATCCCTCAACTTACAATGGCCTCCACATACAACAGTTTCAACATACAATGTTCTTTTCTGGACCATTATAAGTTGAAACCAGACACAACATACCATGCTACGGACAGTCCAGATCTGTGATACCTGTCAATGGCTGGAAGAACTGACCAATCAGAATGGGCATTCACTGGTAAAATCCCTGTATTAGGCTGGGTCCACACTACGTTTTGTCCCATACGGGAGCGCATACGGCAGGGGGGAGCTAAAAGCTCGCGCTCCCGTATGTGACCGTATGCGCTCCCGTATGCCATTCACTTCAATGAGCCGACCGGAGTGAAACGTTCGGTCCGGTCGGCTCATTTTTGCGCCGTATGCGCTTTTACAACCGGACCTAAAACTGTGGTCAACCACGGTTTTAGGTCCGGTTGTAAAAGCGCATACGGCGCAAAAATGAGCCGACCGGACCGAACGTTTCACTCCGGTCGGCTCATTGAAGTGAATGACATACGGGAGCGCATACGGTCACATACGGGAGCGCGAGCTTTTAGCTCCCCCCTGCCGTATGCGCTCCCGTATGGGACAAAACGTAGTGTGGACCCAGCCTTACTGAAGCGTATGCACTGACTGGTGTCTAATAGTGCCCCCTACAGTACAGGGAGATATGACATGTTCAGTACACTTTACCTGTATTACTGAAGCATATGCACTGACTGATGTCTGATAGTGCCCCCTACAGTACAGGGAGGTATTACATGTTCTGTACACTTTACCTGTACCAGGGTTACCTGCTCCTTTGGACACCAGATGAGGGCGACTCCATGTTACTTTTTTAGGACATTGCATGTAGTGTAAAGGACCCTGAAGAAGCTCCTGTCCTCTACATAGACCAGTGTTTCCCAAGCAGGGTGCCCCCAGCTGTTGCAAAACTACAACTACCAGCATGCCCGGACAGCCTTTGGCTGTCCGGGCATGCTGGGAGTTGTAGTTTTGCAACAGCTGGAGGCTCCCTGCTTGGGAAACACTGACATAGACAGTGATTTACAGCTCCCAGCAGATCTTTCTTACTTTTATATGTAAGGATTTGCTTTATCTATATTAGTTATCTACTTTTTTTTTTTTAATTCTCACTTTTTCCTATTTTTGGATGACATTTTGGGGCTTTAGAACCAATTACCAGGTTTCCACAGAGTTCTGGTCTCAACATACAATGGTTTCAACATACAATGGTTGTACTGGAACCAATTAATATTGTAACTTGAGGGACCACTGTATAATGACATCATAAGACAATTTTCACAGAGAAAAAAGAAATGTAAAATATCAGGCTTGTGGGAAAGCCGAGTGACAACCATTACAGCCTCAACCCCAGGGGGGAAAGTTATCAAAACCTGAGTTGCCCATAGCAACCAATCAGATCGCTTTTTTCATTTCTTATGAGGCCTTATCAAAAATGAAAGAAGCGATCTGATTGGTTGCTATGGGCAACTCAGCAACTTTTCCTCCAGAAAGGTTTTGATAAATCTGCCCCCAGATGTTTTTACAGACTCCTAAGCAGCAGATTCACCCAATTATGTCACAATATAGGAGTAAGGGATGTATAATAAGACATACTTACCGTTCAGGAGAATAGGAAAGCTGTGTGATGAGTCAGACAGGGAGCTGCAGATAGGGGCCCTTGATTTATCAAACTGTGTGAGAGAAAAAGTAGAGTGATTTTCCTACAGCAACCAATCACAGCTCAGCTTTCACTTTACCTCAGCTCATTACCTGAGCTGTGATTGGTTGCTATGGGAAAATAACTCCAGTTTTTCTCTCACACAGTTTGATAAATCTCTCCAAGGATTGCTGGGTGCAGTAGTGCAGAAGAAACAATAAACACCAAGATTTTTTATGGAAATTGTTTGACTTACTTTTTTACTTTGTTCCCCATCAACCAATCAGGACACAGTCATCAGTTTACAAGGAGCAGAATACAAACTGCTCTGTGATTGGTTGCTATGGGCATAAATCGGCCCCCTTCTCTTTAGCCTGAGGAGATTCTGTCTGGAGCCAGGTGATTGACAGCTAGTCGCGGCCAATGAGAAGAGAGGGGTGTGGCTGTACCGCAGGAATTGATGAAGGGGTGGGGTCAAATTCTATGAGGAGATTGTGTCTGGAGACAGGTAATTGACAGCTTGTGGCAGCCAATGAAGAGAGAGGGGTGTGGCTATACCTCAGAAAAGGGGTGGAGGTGCGAACCGGAGTCTATGGAGATTCTGGCAGGAGACAGATGATTGACAGCTAGTAGCAGCCAATGGAAGGAGAGGAGTGTGTCTAACTGTAAAGAATGGAGGGGACGCAAAAACCTATGAGGAGATTCTGCCTGGAGACAGGTGATTGACAGATAGTAGCAGCCAATGAGGATAGAGGGGTGTGGCTGTACTTCAGCTAAGGATGGAGGGGCAGGTCTAGAGCCTTTGAGGAGAGTCTGCCAGGAGACAGGTGATTGACAGCGAGTAGCAGCCAATGGGAAGAGAGGGGTGTGGCTATACCTCAGGGGTGGAGGGGCAGGTCTAGAGCCTCTGAGGAGAGTCTGCCAGGAGACAGGTGATTGACAGCGAGTAGCAGCCAATGAGAAGAGAGGGGTGTGGCTATACCTCAGGGGTGGAGGGGCCGAACCGGAGTCTATGAGGAGATTCTGACAGGAATTTCTGTCAAATATGAAGAAAACTGTTTCTGACAGGAAAATGGAAATGAGAGGTGATTGTGGGGATCCAGAGAGGAGGGAGGCTGGGGCAGAGGAGAACTAAGGTAATATGGGGAGACATTTCCTCACTATCATAGGCCCAGATTGATCAAACTGTGAGAGAAAAAGTGGAGTCATTTTTCCTCAGCAACAGCTGAGCTGTGATTGGTCGCTGTGGAAAAATTACTCCACTTTTTCTCTCACAGTTTGATAAATCTGGGTCTGTAAGGAAATGTAAAGGGGGCTTTCTGAGGTAAAAAAATGTTTTAACCCCCTTAACTCCTTGGGGACGGAGCCCATTATAACCCTAAGGACGGGAGCAATTTTTTGCACATCTGACCACTGTCACTTTAAGAATTAATAACTCTGGGATGTTTTTAATTTTCATTCTGATTCCGAGATTGTTTTTTCTACTTTATGTTAGTGGTAATTTTTTGTCAATACTTGCATCATTTCTTGGTGAAAAATTCCAAAATTTGATGAAAAAATAGAAAATTTAGCATTTTTCTAACTTTGAAGCTCTCTGCTTGTAAGGAAAACAGACATTCCAAATAAATTATATATTGATTCACATATACAATATGTCTACTTTATGTTTGCATCATAAAATTGACGAGTTTTTACTTTTGGAAGACACCAGAGGGCTTCAAAGTTCAGCAGCAATTTTCCAATTTTTCGCAAAATTTTCAAAATCGGAATTTTTCAGGGACCAGTTCAGGTTTGAAGTGGATTTGAAGGGTCTTCATATTAGAAATACCCCACAAATGACCCCATTATTAAAACTGCACCCCCGAAAGTATTCAAAATGACATTCAGTAAGTGTGTTAACCCTTTAGGTGTTTCACAGGAATAGCAGCAAAGTGAAGGAGAAAATTCAAAATCTTAATTTTTTACACTCGCATGTTCTTTTAGACCCAGTTTTTGAAATTTTACAAGGGGAAATAGGAGAAAAAGCCCCCCCCCCCCCAAAAAAAAAAATTTGTAACCCAATTTCTCTCGAGTTTGGCGGGCGCAGTAGAGGGCTCAGAAGAGAAGGAGCGACAACGGGATTTTGGAGAGTACGTTTTTCTGAAATGGTTTTTGGGGGCATGTCACATTTAGGAAGCCCCTTTGGTGCCAGAACAGCAAAAAAAAAAACACATGGCATACTATTTTTACTATTTTGGAAACTACACCCCTTAAGGCACGTAACAAGGGGTCCGGTGAGCCTTAACACCCCACAGGTGTTTGACGACTTTTTGTTAAATTCAAATGTGTAAATTAAAAAAAAAAATTTCACTAAAGTGCAGTTTTTTCCCCAAATTTACCATTTCTACAAAGGGTAATGGGAGAAAAATCCCCCCAAAATTTGTAACGCGATTTCTCCCGAGTACGAAGATACCCCATATGTGGCCCTAAACTGTTGCCTTGAAATACGACAGGGCTCTGAAGTGAGAGAGTGCCATGTACATTTGAGGCCTAAATTAGGAATTTGCAATAGGGGTGGACCCGGTTACAAGGATGGGGCTTGTCTCCACCAAAACCCTACAGCAGTGTTTCCCAAACAGGGTGCCTCCAGCTGTTGCAAGACTCCCAGCCTGCCAGGACAGTCTATGGCTGCCCGGCAACACTGGGAGTTGTGGTTTTGCAACAGCTGGAGGCGCCGTTTAGGAAACACTGCCGTATGAGACATCTGGCCCTTCAGATGTTGCAGAACTACAACTCCCAGCATGCCTGGACAGTCTGGGCATGCTAGGAGTTGTAGTTATGCAACAACTGGGGAAGAACAGTTTAGAAACCGCTAAGTAGTGGTCTCCAAACTGTAGCCCTCCAGATGTTGCAAAACTACAACTCCAAGCATGCCTAGACTGTCCAGGCATGCTGGGAGTTGTAGTTCTGCAACATCTGAAGGGCCAGATATTGCAGAACTACATTTCCAGCATCCCTGACTGTTTGGCCATGCTGGGAATTGTACTTTTGCAACATCTGGAGGGCTACAGTTTGGAGACCACCATATAATGGTCTCCAAACTGTGCCACTTCAGATGTTTCAAAACTACAACTCCCAGCATGCCCAGACAGTCAGTGCATGCTGAAAGTTGTAGTCTTGCAACATCTGGAGGACCACAGTTTAGAGACCACTACACAGTGGTCTCCAAACTGTGACCCTCCAGATGTTGCAAAACTACAACTCCCAGCATGCCCAGAGCCTTTGGCTGTGTGGGCATGCTGGGAGTTGTAGTTTTTTCAGCCTTTAGAAGGCCACAGTGAAGATCACTTATCGCGATCTTCGCTGCAGCCTTCTGCGGCGCACTTTACGGCCGCCGCTCCTCCTGCTGCTGCTGGTTCCTGATGCCGCCTCTGAAGGTCCAGGTAAGCCGGGCCATGCTCCCCCCTCCCCGCCCGTGTTCCCCCCGCTCTGCACGGACTTCAATCGGTGGGCAGAGCGGGGGGAAATGAACTCTAACCCCCCGCCCCCCTCCTGCCATTGGTGGTCAGCCTGACCGACCAATGGCAGGGGATAGGAGGGGGTGGCAACACTGCCACCTCGCTCCTATCCTTTACGCTGGTCGGAGCTGTCTCTGATCATGCTTATTTTCCGGGAGATCGGGTCACCAGTGACCCGATTTGCCAGGATCGCGGCAAATCGCAGGTCTGAATTGACCTGCGATTTGCTGCGATCGCCGACATGGGAGGGTCTCAGGACCCCCCTAGGCATTGCCACGGGATGCCTGCTGATAGATATCAGCAGTCATCCCGGTCCGATCACCGCCCGGCGAGCTTCGGTGATCGGAAATACGGAGGGCGTAAGGATACGCCCTCCGTACTTAAGTGACAGGACGCTAGGGCGTATGCATACGCCCTCCGTCCCCAAGGAGTTAAGGACTCAGGGTTTTTCAGTTTTTGCACTTTTCCTCCTTACCTTTTAAAAATCATAACCCTTTCAATTTTCCACCTAAAAATCCATATTATTGCTCATTTTTTACGTCACCAATTCTACTTTGCAGTGACATCAGTCATTTTACCCAAAAATTCACGGCGAAACGGGAAAAAAAATAATTGTGCGACAAAATCAAAGAAAAAACGCAATTTTGTAAATTTTGGGGGCTTCCGTTTCTGTAAAAATGACACCTTATCATTATTCTGTAGGTCCATATGGTTAAAATGATACCCTACTTATATAGGTTGGATATTGTCGTACTTCGGAAAAAAATCATAACTACATGCAGGCAAATTTATACGTTTAAAAATGTCCTGTTTTGACCCCTATAACTTTTTTATTTTTCTACGTACAGGGCGGTATGAGGACTCATTTTTTGGAATTTTTTTACGTGTACGCCATTGACCTTGTGGTTTAATTAACAATATATTTTTATAGTTCGGACATTAACGCACGCGGCGATACCACATATGTTTATTTTTATTTACACTGTTGTATTTTTTTTTATGGGAAAAGGGGGGTGATTCAAACTTTTATTAGGGAAGGGGTTAAATGACCTTTATTAACACTTTTTTTAAACTTTTTTTTTGCAGTGTTATAGGTCCCATAGTGACCTATAACACTGCACACACTGATCTCTCATGCTGATCACTGGCGTGTATTAACACGCCTGTGATCACTGTTATCGGCGCTTGACTGCTCCTGCCTGGATCTCAGGCACGGAGCAGTCATTCATCGATCGGACACCGAGGAGGCAGGTGAGGGCCCTCCCGGTGTCCTGTAAGCTGTTCGGGATGCCGCGGCGGTCCCGAACAGCCTGACTGAGCAACCGGGTTACTTTCATTTCAGACGCGGCGGTCAGCTTTGATCGCCGCGTCTGAAGGGTTAATACAGGGCATCACCGCGATCGGTGATGTCCTGTATTAGCCGCGGGTCCTGGCCGTTGATTGCCGCCAGGACCGACCCGATATGACGCGGGGACACCGCGTGACCCCGCTGCATATCGCGGGAGCCGGCGGAAGACGTACATATACGTCCTTCGTCGTTAAGGGGCTAATATAGAAGGTAAAAGTATAATTTCCTTATAGGGAGTGAGCACACGGCCATACGTTACGGTTATATGGTATTGTCTGCGGTGTGTAGCAGATTCAGATTTTCACTTCATTGTGTGACTGCAGTTGTAGTTTTCCTTAGAAGCAATCCTAGGAATGTTACATGGACGCTCTAGGTCCACCACTCTTAGCCTCTGTTCACATCTGTGCCTCAGTTCACAACCTCAGTCAATGCTGTGTCCACGTTGCATGATAATCCCAGCAACATCGCGCAGTCATTGGTGAACACATGGGGGTGGGATTTCGGCTGCATGAATACCACCTTATGTGGGAACACAACCTTGGAGCCCATTCACATGGAATTTTTGAGTGGGCCTTCTGCGATAGCTAGTTATAAGGCTGGGTTCACATCACGTTTCCCCCCATACGTGAGCGCATAGGGCAGGGGGCAGCTAAAACCTTGCGCTCCCGTATGCCTTCCTATGCGCTTCCGTATGTAATTCATTTTAATGAGCCGGCCGGAGTGAAACGTACGGTCCGGTCAGCTCAATTTTGCACCGTATGCGCTTTTACAACCGGACATAAAACTGTGGTTGACCACAGTTTTAGGTCCTGAAAAAAGCGCATACAGCGCAAAAATGAGCCGACCGAATGTTTCACTCCGGCCGGCTCATTAAAATTAATTACATACGGAAGCGCATAGAAAGGCATACGGGAGCGCGAGGTTTCAGCTCCCCCCTGCCGTATGCGCTCCCGTATGGGGGGAAAACGTGATGTGAACCCAGCCTAAGGGTGGGTTCACACTACGTTTTCCCCCATATGGGAGCGCATACGGCAGGGGGGAGCTAAAACCTCGCGCTCCCGTATGTCACCGTATGCGCTCCCGTATGTCATTAATTTCAATGAGCCGGCCGGAGTGAAACGTTCGGTCCGGTCGGCTCATTTTTGCGCCGTATGCGCTTTTACAACCGGACCTAAAACTGTGGTCAACCACGGTTTTAGGTCCGGTTGTAAAAGCGCATACGGCGCAAAAATGAGCCGACCGGACCGAACGTTTCACTCCGGCCGGCTCATTGAAATGAATGACATACGGGAGCGCATACGGTGAAATACGGGAGCACGAGGTTTTAGCTCCCCCCTGCCGTATGCGCTCCTGTATGGGGGAAAACGTAGTGTGAACCCAGCCTTAGCCAGGGAAGCGAGCAGAAGTGAGACTCTTACTACTGGTGGGAACTAGGATTCCATCTGCTGATCACCCACTCTAGTGCAGCACAAAACAAAATGCAGGGCTTAGGCTGCATTAACACTATAAAATTCATCCGTTAAAAGATCCGTTATAAACGTCCGTTAAAAAATCCCATTCAAGTTTATGAAATTTTTTTATTACCCGTCATGAACCGTTATAGCCCGTCATGAATAACGGACGTTAGTTGTGACGGAAGAAAAAACGGCACATGCACAAATTTTTCTTCCGTCACAAGAAACAGGTAAATTAACGGCCTTTATTTTTATCATTGAAGTTTATGGCAATCGGATGAGGCTTTAATTTCATCCGTTTTCACCTGGTTTATAATATCCGTTATCACATCTGAGCATGCTCAGAAGAGGGGACATCAGCAGACTCCTGCAGTGCTGAGGGACTACTACTACTCCCATCATGGAAAATACTTGTTTCCATGATGGGAGTAGTAATTCCCTGGCTGCCGGTGGTTGAGGAGGCTACATTAGTGTTTGTACTACTACCGCCATCATGGAACAGACTCTGTTCCATTATGGGGGTTGTAGTACAGGGGCTGAGGCAGGGGGCAGACATATAGTGTTATCTGGCCCCTCCAGCGCATCTATATACATATGCCCCTGCAGCTCTATGTGTGAAAAGTATATCTATCAGCATCATCGGGCCGGCCGGCTGCTGGCCCGATGTGCTGCTGATAGAATACTTTTCACATATAGCGCTGCGGTCGCATATTATGACAGATGCACTGTGGGGGGCATATTATAAATACACTGCGGGGTTATATATTTATAAATGTGCCGGCAGGGATCATATCTTTATAAATGCGCTGCGGGGGGCACATTATAAATGTGCTGGGGGGCTAGATATATAGGCTATATGTCTGCCCCCCCCCTGCAGCGCTATATATCTTGCCCCCCCCCCACAGCACTTTTAATATACATATGGCCCCCACTTCCACTCATTTAAAAAAAAAAACGCCAGCTGCAGGAGTCTGCGGGTGGCTGGGGAGACTACATTAGTGCTTGTACTAATAGCCCCATCATGGAACAGAGTCTGATCAGAAGTTATTAAGCAGGGGAGCGAGCGACATGCTCCACAACCCTGCGATGTATTGTGTGTTTTTACTTTGATTTTTAAATCCCCCTCCGGGAGCCCTGACTAGCCGATACTGAGGAGCCATTGCAGTGGTGTGGGGCTACTACTACTCCCATCATGGAACAGACTTAGGAGTAGTAGTTCCCCCAGCTGCAGAAGTCTGCAGGTGGCTGGGGAGACTACATTAGTGCTTGTACTAATACCCCCATCATGGAACAGAGTCTGTTCCATGTTGGGGGTAGTAATACAGGGGCTGAGGGAGGTGGGGCAGACATATAGCATTATCATGTGTTTTTACTACAACTCCCAGAATGCCTGGACAGTCTGGGCATGCTTGGAGTTGTAGTTATGCAACATCTGGAGGGCTACAGTTTGGAGACCACTACTTAGCGGTCTCCAAACTGTTCTTCCCCAGTTGTTGCATAACTACAACTCCTAGCATGCCCAGACTGTCCAGGCATGCTGGGAGTTGTAGTTCTGCAACATCTGAAGATATTGCAGAACTACACGCCCAGCATCCCTGACTGTCTGGCCATGCTGGGAATTGTAGTTTTGCAACAGCTGTAGGGACACTGGTTGGGAAACACTGAGCTAGAGTCTGTTTCCTAACTCAGTGTTTCCAACCCGTGTGCCTCCAGCTGTTGCAAAACTACAACTCCCAGAATGCACTGACAGACCGTACATGCTGAGAGTTGTAGTTTTGCAACAGCTGGAGGCACACTGGTTGGAATCACTGAGCTAGAGACTGTTTTCTAACTCAGTGGTTCCCCACCAGTGTGCCTACAGCTGTTGTAAAACTACAACTCACAGCATGTTTGGTCTATCAGTGCATTCTGGGAGTTGTCATTTTACCACAGCTGAAGGTTTGGGGCGCCCCCCTCCCCTCCCATGTAAATGTACAGGGTACATTCACACATTCTAAAAGTTTGAGCTGCGGCAAATTTTTCGCTGCAGCTCAAACTCCCAGCGGAAAACTTACTGTGAACCCCCCGCCTGTGTGAATGTACTCTAAAAACCCTACACTACACTAACAAATAATAAAAAGTAAAACACTACATACACACCCGCTTACACGTCCCCCCCCCCCCCAATAAAAATCGTCTCATACGGCAATGTTTCCTAAATGGAGCCTCCAGCTGTTGCAAAACCACAACTTCCAGTATTGCCAGACAGCCATAGACTGTCCTGGCAGGCTGGGAGTCTTGCAACAGCTGGAGGCACCCTGTTTGGGAAACACTGCTGTAGGGTTTTACTGTAGGTAACCGGGTCCACCCCTCTTGCAAATTCCTTATACAGGCCTCAAATGCGGATGGCGCGCTCTCACTTCAGAGCCCTGTCGTATTTCAAGGCAACAGTTTACGGCCACATATGGGGTATTTCCATACTCGGGAGAAATTGCCCTACAAATTTTGGGGGGATTTTTCTCCTTATACCCCTTAGGAAAAGGTAAAGTTGGGGACTACACCAGCATGTTGGTGTAAAAAAAAAATTTAAATTTTTACACTAACATGCTGGTGTTGCCCCATACTTTTTATTTTCACAAGAGGTAAAAGGAGAAAAAGACCCCCAAAATTTGTAACACAATCTCTTCTGAGTACGGAAATACCCCATATGTGTACGTAAAATGCTCTGCGGACGCACAACAAGGCTAAGGAAAGAGAGAGCGCCATGTACATTTGAGGCCTAAATTGGTGATTTGCACAGGAGTGGCTGATCGTTACAGCGGTTCTGACATGAACGCAAAAAAAAACAAACACCCACATGTGATCCCATTTTGGAAACTACACCCCTCACGGAATGTAACAAGGGGTACAGTGAGCATTTACGCCCCACAGGGGTCTGACAGATTTTTTGAACAGTTGTCCGTAAAAATGAAAAATGTAATTTTTCATTTGCACAGCCCACTGTTCCAAAGATCTGTCAAATGCCAGTGGGGTGTAAATGCTCACTGCACCCCTTATTAAGTTCTGCGAGGGATGTAGTTTCCAAAATAGTATGCCCCCTGTACATGCTGGGAATTCTTTTTTTTACTGTTGTGGCATCATGGGGGCTTCCTAAATGTGACATGCCCCCAAAAAACATCTCAGCAAAATTCACTCTCCATGTCGCTCCTTCCCTTCTGAGCCCTCTAGTGCACCCGCAGATCGCTTTACATCCACATATTAGGTATTTCCTTACTCGAGAGAAATGGGGTTACAAATTTTGTGGGGCATTTTCTCCTAGAGAGCGGAGCCGCACGCGCCAGGACGTGACAGTCGGGGAACGGGACAGGTGAGTAGATTGGGATGCGACCCGTGAGCGGGCGCGGCCCGCTATGCGGATCGCATACCCTCCGGCAGTGTCAGTGCAGCGCTCCCGGTCAGCGGGTCTGACCGGGGCGCTGCAGAGAGGAGAACGCCGCGAGCGCTCCGGGGAGGAGCAGGGACCCGGAGCGATCGGCGTAACAATATCATTTATTTGGAATGTCTGTTTTCCTTACAAGTTTTTTTCATAAAATTTGGGAATTTTTCACCAGGTATCGACAAAAAAATTACCACTAACATGAAGTGGAATATGTCACGAAAAAACAATCTCGGAATCAGAATGATAAGTAAAAGCATCCCAGAGTTATTAATGTTTAAAATGACAGTGGTCAGAAATTATTTTCCTTTTGAAACACAGAACTGTCTGCTGACATCACGAGCACAGTGCTCTCCGCTGACATCTCTGTCCATTTTATGAACTGTCCAGAACAGCATATGTTTGCTATGGGGATTTCCTTTTTTAACCTGGACAGTTCCTAAAAATGGACAGAGATGTCAGCAGAGAGCACTGTGCTCGTGATTCAGCAGACAGCTCTGTGTTTCAAACGGAAAAGAATTTCCACTGTAGTATTCAGCAGCTAATAAGTACAGGAAGGATTAAGATTTTTTAATAGAAGTAAATTACAAATCTGTTTAACTTTCTGGCACCAGTTGATTTAAAAAAAAAAGTTTTTCACCGGAGTACCCCTTTAAGCTGTGAAGGCTTTCTCCCAAGACTTTTGTCATTTTTTGGTAAGGAACCTACCAATAAACCATTGTTTGGCTTATTTGTCTGGCTTATTTACATGTCTCTTTGAAGAGATACCCATTTCTTAGAGATGGACTTTGGTGTCTCAAAGGCTCCATTTTAGGCCTTCTTAAAATACACACAAAATGGTGGATCATGTTGCCATGTTATATTAGAAATAGTGATTCATATTTGGGGCTTATTAGCACAACAAGGTCCATGAACAGGCTGTAAACTGCATATCAGGGGGTCTGAGAATTAGTGAAAAATAGAAGATGCAGTTCCAAACGTTCTGCAACATTTATAACTCACAGTAACAACATATGGACTTCTTTATGTCAAAGTTCTCCATAGCTTTTACACCTATGAGTGCATTTGTTTTTCGTGTGTATGTTTTTCGTGTTTTTGATGTGGTTTTCTATTCAGCTGAGATCGTCATGGCAACTTCTTTTAGCCAAAACTTAATCTCTTCAGCATCTGCAGGACAAACAACTTAGAATCCACATTTTTTCAGTGCCCTCCCCTCCTCTAAACAATCTCCCCATCTATAGGCCCCAAACGCCTAAAATTCCCCCCTTGTGTCCTGCACAGTAAAAGTGGGTAAATGAGTACAACGAGGAGGGAAGACAGGACAAAACCCGGCCACTGTGCAGGTGACCATCCAGATGGCCAATCTGGAATGACAAAAGCAAATAGAATGTAGATCACAGCAACAAAGCAGTATGCTCCCAAATAGTGCAAAGCTGTAGTCTTTTATTGGTAACCCTAAACAGTACGTGCAACATATTGACTATAGTTAGCCTTTGTCATTCTTGCAAACACTGTTTGGGGTTACCAATAAAAGACTACAGCTTTGCACTATTTGGGAGCCTGCTGTTTTGTTGCTGTGACCTACATTCTATTAGGCAAATGAGTAGGTAGCTATATAGGTAGCGATATTGGTTAGGTAGCATTGTAGGTAGTATTGTTGGTTAGGTAAGGTTAGCCAGGAACGTAGTATTGTTGGTTATGTATAGACAGCCAGGTAGACAGGTTGGTTAGGTATAGGTAGGCAGGTAGGTAGTATTGTTAGTTAGGTATAGGTAGCGATGTTGGTTAGGTATAGGTAGGTAGGTAGTATTGTGGGTTAGGTATTGTTAGTTAGGTATAGGTAGCGATGTTGGGTAGGTATAGGTAGCGAGGTAGGTAGTAATGTTGTATAAGTATAGGTAGCCAGGTAAGTAGTATTGTTGATTAGGTATAGGTAGCCAGGAAGGTAGTATAGTTGGTTAGGTATAGGTAGGTAGTATTGTGGGTTAGGTGCTGTTAGTATTGTGGGTTAGGTAGCCAGGTAGGTAGCATTAAGGGTTAGGTAAAGGTAGCCAGGTAGGTAGCATTGTGTATTAGGTATAGGTAGCTAGGAAGGTAGTATTGTTGGTTAGTTATAGGTAGGTAGGTAGGTAGTATTGTGGGTTAGGTGTTGTTTGTATTGTGGGTTAGGTAGCCAGGTAGGTAGCATTAAGGGTTAGGTAAAGGTAGCCAGGTAGGTAGTATTAAGGGTTAGGTAAAGGTAGCCAGGTAGGTAGTATTAAGGGTTAGGTAAAGGTAGCCAGGTAGGTAGTATTAAGGATTAGGTAAAGGTAGACAGGTAGGCAGTATTAACAAATGGAAAGGGAAATGGCTCTCTGACCAAAATAACACAATTTTCTATATTGGTTAGCCAGTGTTCACCTATACCTCAGGTGTAGGAAAAGACCCAATAAACAAAACCGTAACTGGCACTCAAGATCTATAATATAAGGCACATTAATTATCTGAACTTTCTAATAAGATTTATTCTGATTATGTCACAGTTATAGAATACAGTAAATAAAAATAAAATAACTAACACCAACAGGACCCTTGTGTGTGTGGTAACAGTCATAATAGAATTAAGAATATAGTACCACAAAAATCTTGTTAGATGATTTGGAAATGTACCAGGTAAAAATCGTCCGTTTTTCCGTTTCTTCTTTAGTTCTAGAAAAGACTGTTAACACCACAGTGACCAGTTACAATTCAGTTGATACTGGATATGACACAAGCCTATAACATAACTTATATACTATTGTATAACTAACCCGTCTGTGATCTGTGATATTCTCCTCAGTTCCTGAACAAGTTTCCTCCATCTCTCTGAACAATTACCAGTCGGTTAATACTCTTGGAGTCACATGGTTATACCCAGGAGGAAAAGTGGATTATTATATAGTTAGTGTAACAGGAGCCGTCAACAACACAATACAAACTAATACTACACAAGAGAATTTCACAGGATTACTACCAGGCAGAGAATATACTGTCACTGTTCAGACAGTCAGTGGGAACTGCAACAAGACATCTGCACCAATGATAGAGGCCACATGTGAGTATCCTCAGGATCTGATCTATAGTGACTCTTTATAATCATCATCATTAACCTCGGTTACAGTCACTTAAACCTGACTAAACATTTACTGTATATGTTCTCATCTGTCTGTATTTTTGTCTTTTTTTGCAGATCCAACCCCACCTGGAAACATAAATTTTAGCTCAATTACAACAAGTAATGTAACATTATCTTGGTCAGAACCAGTAAATATGAGCGATGTGAATAAGTCATATATTATAACCTATGGGATATTTCCTTCAACAAACTTAACTGAGAAAAGTAACACAACAAATGTCACCCTGCAGAACCTGATATCTGGAAATAACTACTCCATATCTGTGGTCACAGTCGGAGTGCGGGGGTATCAGAGTTCACCTGTCAGCTCATCTTTCTGTACAAGTAGGTTTTTCTTTTAAAAGTTATTTTTTTCTTTTAGAAAAATTAATATCTTTTATGCTATTACACACACACATGGATACTTTTTTTTTACTATTTCTCTCTCAACCAAACCACATGGGAGTATAAGTCCAGATTCTACACTCTATTATTTGTACATTTACTGTATATTACTGTACATATGTGTACTATGACTGATATCATTATATTACATACTGTACCTGTTCTACTGCTAGATCTACTCTATGTCTGATAGATACTGTTACTGAGTATATTGTCATCTGGACTTTTTTGGGATATATGACATTATTTTATTTTTTAAAGTATTTATTTATAACTTTTTTAGCTTAAATCAACAAAGAAATAAAAGAACAAACTGCTGAGCACAAAGCCCCTGCGCCCCCAGTCTCAATTACAAAGTCAGGGGAACAAGGTATCATCGAGCAGACAATAAGGTGGTCCACACCCGGCCAACACCTAAACAATGGACACTAAGACAGACATCATACACGCACACACCCGGAGCATCCCTCCACTTCCCATGCTCAGTTAAAGATGACCAAACTATCCTGGAGAACTGCCCCCCTCTGGGGGGGGACGACTACCAATTCACCTATTAGTAGCCAGGGCATCCAGACTCTATCAAATTTCTTGGGGCATTTACGACTAATATATAGTTTCCTATACATCGGTACATATTTATTAACCAGACTAAACCACCTCGTTATAGGGGGAGGGGAAGTATTCTTCCAGGCCATTATCAAAACCTTCCGTGCACAGAACAACAAAAACCTGATATGACACCTGTAACCAGATTATTAATAACACCTAATATATAAACAATAGGAGAGAACACATAAGGGAAGTCCAAATGATCCGCCATGAACTGCAGCACCTCTCTCCAAAAGAGTTTGAGTCAAGGGGAACTCCACATTGCATACAATAGAGAGCCCACATCTGCATTGCACCGGAAACAAGAGTCTGAAGAGGAGACCCCAATATGAAACAACTGGATATATGGCATTATAACTGGTATATGTAAATATAACGTATATTGCCCCTGATTTACTATTGTAAACCTGACATGCTTTTCTCTGGCTATGTGCCAAAATGGGTGCAGGGCGCCACAATTTGACACACTGCACCACAAATTGTGACTGTGCATTGCACCAAAATAAACCTAGGTCAGGTGTCATACCCCAGTCTTTTTGCTGGCACAGTTTACGGGTAGGGTCACGCCTAGCGCATCCGCAGCATATTCGACGCAATGTCTGGAGTACACTGCGCATCCGCATGCGACTCGCATGCTACCTCTGTGCCTGCCTGTAGCGGCAGATTGCTGCTTTGAGTAGGACACCCGGGCACAGCTTAAGGCACACTCTCGAGACGGTCTGTAGCATCAAATACGTGTGACCATACACTACAGATTATTTTTTTAAAGGCATGTACCATTTATTATAAATCTCTGTGCAGACATTCCGCAGACTGTGGGCGCCAGCATAACATGCTTGCACTCGGACCACAGAAAGAATGGACAGGTTAATTATTTCTGGGGACATTGCACAGTCCAGAACAACCCAAATTGTAATGGCGATCACTGCATGAGGAGGATTGACAGGCTCCTTTAATTTACAAGCAGATGATGTGAATTGTTCCTCTGATTTTTATTTTATATTATTGGAAGGGCAGGGAAGGGGGAGGGGGATATGTGAAGATTTTCCGTTTCTTTGTTAGTTCTAGAAAAGACTGTTAACACCACAGTGACCAGTTACAATTCAGTTGATACTGGATGTGACACAAGACTATAACATAACTTATATACTATTGTATAACTAACCCGTCTGTGATCTGTGATATTCTCCTCAGTTCCTGCACAAGTTTCCTCCATCTCTCTGAACAATCTCCAAGTTAATACTCTTGGAGTCACATGGTTATACCCAGGAGGAAAAGTGGATTATTATATAGTTAGTGTAACAGGAGCCGTCAATAACACCAAACAAACTAATACTACACAAGAGAATTTCACAGGATTACTACCAGGCAGAGAATATACCGTCACTGTACAGACAGTCAGTGGGGACTGCAACAAGACATCTGCTCCAGTGATGGCCACTAATGCCACATGTGAGTATCCTCAGGATCTGATCTATAGTGACTCTTTATAATCATCATCATTAACCTCTGTTACAGTCACTTAAACCTGACTAAACATTTTCTGTATATGTTCTCATCTGTCTGTATTTTCATCTTTTTTTGCAGATCCAAACCCACCTGAAAACATAAACTTTAACTCAATTACAACCAGTAATGTAACATTATCTTGGTCAGAACCAGTAAATATGATCAATGTGAATAAGTCATATATTATAACCTATGGGATATTTCCTTCAACAAACTTAACTGTGACAAGTAACACAACAAATGTCACTCTGCAGAACCTGATATCTGGAAATAACTACTCCATATCTGTGGTCACATTCGGAGTGCGGGGGTATCAGAGTTCACCTGTCAGCTCATCTTTCTGTACAAGTAGGTTTTTCTTTTAACAGTTGTTTTTTTTCTTTTAGAAAAATGAATGTCTTTTATGCTATTAGACACACATGAATGGATTTTTTGACTATTTCTCTCTCCACCAAACCACATGGGAGTAGAAGTCCAGATTCTACACTCTATTATTTGTACATTTACTGTATATTACTGTACATATATGTACTATGACTGATATCATTTTATTACATACTGTAGCCGTTCTACTGCTTGATCTACTCTATGTCTGATAGATACTGTTACTGAGTATAATGTCATCTGGACTTTTTTGGGATATATGGCATTATTTTATTTTATTAAGTATTTATTTATAACTTTTTTAGTTTTAATCAACAAAGAAATAAAAGAACAAACTGCTGAGCACAAAGCCCCTGCGCCCCCAGTCTCAATTACAAAGTCAGGGGAACAAGGTATCATCGAGCAGACAATAAGGGGGTCCACATCCGGCTAACACCAAAACAATAGACACTAAGACAGACATCATACGCTCACATATGTACACGCATTTATGACTAATATATAGTGTCCTATACAACGGTACATATTTATTAACCAGATAAAACCACCTCGTTATAGGGGGAAGGGAAGTATTTTTCCAGGCCATTATCAAAACCTTCCGTGCACAGAACAACAAAAACATGATAAGAAGCCTGTAACCAGATCGTTAATAACACCTAATAGACAAACAACAGGAGAAAACTCATAAGGGAAGTCCAAGTGATCCGCCATGAACTGCAGCACCTCTCTCCAAAAGGGTTTGAGTCACGGGCAACTCCACATTTCATGCAATAGAGAGCCCACATCCGCATTGCACCGGAAACAAGAGTCTAAAGAGGAAACCCCAATTTCTCTTTCGGCTCCATTGGGGGACACAGAACCTTGGGTATATGCTGCTGTCTCTAGGAGGTTGACAATATGGTAACCAAAAAGTCAGCTCCTCCCAACAGGATATACCCGCCTCCAGGCCACTGAGCAGTTCAGTTTTTGCTTAGTGTCTCAAGGAGGTGGACATGGTCTGGAATTCTCCAGACCAGGTCTCATATTTTTTATTTTTTAGTTTTAGGGAATGTGTTAGTTTTTTATTCCTTTTTATTTCTGTTTTCAGGTGGGGACTCAGGAACGCAATGATCACTGTTTCCCCATTGCGAGATGTACTGTTAACCCCCTCTCGCCAACGGTCAGCGCTTGGGGTTGTACCTCATGGGTCCGGGTCCCCCTACCTCTCTGTTCGCCTCGCTATGAACTTGGCTTGCCGCAGGTGAAAATGCTGACTGAAGACTCCATTACTGAAGACTCCATGAGGTAAGTTCTTCAGACAAGGTGAGTAAATCTCCCTCTCTCCACAGGTCCTGGAAGAGCACTTGCAACCTCTGGAGACCCCTGACTTGTTACCACTCTTATACTATTGTTATGGGGTCTGCCTGGAGGGTATTGTTCCCTCCTTATTCTCTATATGGAGCCCCCCTTTTTTATATGGAAAGGGTCTCTCTTTATTCATGTGGGGAAGGGGCTCTCTTTATTCATGTGGGGAAGTACAGTGGTGCTTTTGTGTGGTGTTTTTTCCCTGCACTCCGGGCCAGGGATTACTATGCGTGCGGCTGCCGGCTTCAGCACTTTTACTTTCACTTTCTCGGCGGCCGCGTGTGTGCGCCGGCCGCCGTCAGCTGGGTAACTGCCGACGGGCTATCTCCGTCCGCTCCCCGCTCCCGTCCTTCGCACATGCGGTTCGCAGGTGCGCTTGGGGCCGGGAGCGGGCGCCATTACAGGGGCTTCACAATAGTGCGGGTAGCTCTGCCCACTGCCTTGTACTGTTCTCCGGCGCGAAAACTCTCTCCTACAAGCGCTTTGCGCGCACAGAGAGAGGAGTTTTCTCAGCCAATTGGTGTGCCCTTATTCTAGCCCAGCCCCCCTCCCCTGCTCCTTGTTCCGTCCCAGCTAGCTTACAGGAGTTTTTCCAGCAGCTGCCTGGTTAAGGGACCAGACTTGGGTAAGGCTGGGTTCACACTACGTTTTCTACCATACGGGAGCGCATACGGCAGGGGGCATACGGCATATTTCACCGTATGCGCTCCCGTATGTCATTCATTTCAATGAGCCGGCCGGAGTGAAACGTTCGGTCCGGTCGGCTCATTTTTGCGCCGTATGCGCTTTTACAACCGGACCTAAAACTGTGGTCAACCACGGTTTTAGGTCCGGTTGTAAAAGCGCATATGGCGCAAAAATGAGCCGACCGGACCGAACGTTTCAATCCGGACGGCTCATTGAAATGAATGACATACGGGAGCGCATACGGTGACATACGGGAGCGCGAGGTTTTAGCTCCCCCCTGCCGTATGCGCTCCCGTATGGGAGAAAACGTAGTGTGAACCCACCCTGAGACTGTTTTCTTCTTAAATTTTTAAAGGCTTTTAACCCTAAAATGTCTGGTTCTGCAGAACCAGCTTGCTCTGCCTGCACCACTGCTCCCCCAGACCCCCGTGTCGTTTTTGTTCCGGATGTCCCTCCAGCCTGGATTTCTCACCGGCCCTCCAGAGGGACCCGTTCTCCTCCCCCCTATGCTAACCGCGCTTGTAAGCGTCATCGGGGTGTTTCTTCAGGGTCTTCCCCTGAGTCTCCTGCAAGCATGGACGCTCCTCTCTGAGGAATTGCTCCCCTGCTCTCATAGTCGCCGCTCTGGCTCCCCAGACCCGCGTTCCAGGTCAGCCTCTCCCTCATCCAGGGCCGCCTCAACTCGCTCTCATTCTCCTGGAGAATTTGCGGATGAAGTCTCCGATTCGGCATCTGATTCAGAGGACCGATCGGATATGGCTGACACGGTGAACTCATTGGTTTTTGCCATAAGAGACACCTTCCATTTAGAGGTTCCAGGATCTTCGGACTTAGTCCTGAATTATCCTTTCATCGTGCCCGTCCAGCACCCAAGATGTTGGATGCTGGAATCCGCCTGGTGGCATTCTGACAAGAGGTTTCAGGAAGCAGGAAGGTTCTGGCGCAGTTTCCTTTTGCCAAGGACCTCATCTTAAAGTGGACTTCTCCTCCTTCGGCGGACCTGCCAGTCTCACGCCTCTCTAGGGCTACGCCACTGCCGCTGGCAGATGTGGCTGCCTTCAAGATCCGGCAGACAAAAAGGGTAGAGACCTTGGCAAGTTTTGCCCTTGTATTGCCCTTGCCACTGGTATCCTAGTGGCCCTCCATTGTTCCAGGTGGCTTAAGGCATGGGACGCGGATGCCGCTTCTGAGAAGTCTCTTACCGAGCTTCCATTTGCCGACTCCCGACTTTTTGGCAAGCGACTTGATGAAATCATCTCTGAGGCGAAGGGCGGCAAAGAGTTCCTTATTACCTTGGAATAGAGCTCGCACTACTTCCGTAGGAAGTCCTTTGCCTTTCGGTCCTTCCGGACTGCTAGTCCCAATAATGGGTCGGGGCAGGCGCCCTCGTGGGACAAAAAGGTTCCCTCCTTCCGGGCGCGCCCCTCTTGAAAATCGGAAAATCGTTCCGGACATTTTGCTGCCCAGTCTGGCACCTGCAAATCCACTTCCGCATGAAGGGACACCCCCACCCGCAAATTTTTCTCGGGTGGGAGGTCGTCTTTTATTTTTTAAGACATCTGGGCGGCGCACATTATAGTCTCCTGGGTCAGGGACGTGGTGTCCAATGGATACCGGATCGAAATTGCTTCTCTCCCGTAGCCCCCCGGTCTTCTTCGCTAGCGGGGGAATTTTGGGGGGTTTTCCAGTCCCTTCTCATCCAGGGAGTCATTGTCCCGGTCCCTTCCAGGGAGCGCTTTCGGGGTTCCCAAGTAGGGCGGTTCTGTGCGGCCCATCTTGGGTCTCAAGCGTCTCAATCAACACCTTCTAATCCACCATTCCCGAATGGAATATCTCCGCTCAGTGGTGACGTCTATGGATCAGGGGGAGTTTCTTTCTTCAGTGGATATCTAGGATGCCTACCTCCAGGTTCCTAAATTTCAAGGCCATCAGCGGTACCTCCGCTTGCGGTTCCGGAAGGTCATTTGTGATTTGTGGCCCTCCCCTTCAGTCTGACCTCTGCTCCGCGGGTCTTTACTAAGGTCTTGGCACCCGTCATAGCCCTCCTTCGGTCGCGGGGTGTCTCAGTGATTCCTTACTTGGACGACCTCCTCGTCAAGGCTTCCACCAGTGCCTAGGCTTGGGAGAATGTGATTTTTTCCCTCTTCAGACCTTTTATCGCTTCGGGTGGATGGTCAACCGAGACAAGTCTGTTCTCACCCCCACCCAGTCTCTGGTCTTCTTGGGGCTTCAGTTTCAACTCGGCCTCTGCTCGGGTTCGCCTCCCGCCGGACAAACGTCTGGCCCTCTTGTCGGGAATCCGCTCCCTCCAGATACCATCCCCAGTCACCATCCGTACTTGCATGGAAGTCCTGGGTCGGATGGTGGCATCCATGGAGGCCGCGCCCCAAGAAGCCTTTCTGTCCATGAACATCCTGCATCTGAGGGCGATATATCTTGTCTGAAGCATTGGGAGTCCCTGCTTCAGGGCCACCCTGTCCGTGTCCAGTCGGACACCAATCGTCAGGGCGGCACTCGCAGCTCAGCAGCCATGTCCGAGGTGACAAAGATCCCCCTTGGGCGGAACACGGAGTTCCGGCCATTTCGGCTATTCTCATTGCGGGAGTGCTCAACTGGCAAGCGGGTTTCCCCAGTCGGTCCTCAGCTGACCCCGGAGAATGGCCTCCTCTTCCGGAGGTGTTCGCACAGATCTGCAACCTCTGGGGGACCCCGGACATGGATATCTTCGCGTCTCAACACAACCGGAAGATTCCGACGTTGTGTCAAAGTCCAGGGACCCCCCTGGCTCTGCCGTGGATGCCCTAGTAATTCCGTGGTTGGGTTTTTTTTCCTGCCCTCTCTGTTCCCTCCCCTCCCTCTCTTCCAGGGTTCGAAGGAAGCTCTTGGTGGAAGGAGTTTCCGCCATTGTGGTGGCTCCAGACTGGCCCCGAAGGGTATGGTACGTCGCCATGGTCTGGCTTTTGGACGGCGTTCCGTTCCGTCTCCCACTTCGTCCAGACCTACTGTCACAGGGTCCACTCTGTCTCCCCTTTTTACAATCGCTGCATTTGACGGCGTGGCGGTCGAGACAGCGGTTCTAAGGGGCCGCAGCTACTCTTCCCAGGTCATTCGCTCCTTGCTCAGGGTTCGCAAGTCCTCCTCTGCGAGGATTTATCACCGTACCTGGCGGGCTTACTTTCATTGGTGCGAAACTCAGACCATTTTTTCTCCAGTTACCGTTCCCGTTTACCGTCTCCTCTCCTTTTTGCAGTCGGGGTTGGAACGAGGGCTGACTCTCAGCTCCCTTAGGGTCAGGTTTCGGCCCTTTCCATTTTCTTCAGCGTCCCCTGGTTCCAATTCGCATGTCCGGACCTTCCTTCAGGGCGTGGCACACGCTGTCCCCCCTTTACCGGTCCCCTTCTCCCTCTCGGGACTTGAACTTAGTCCTAGATGTTCTCCAGGACGCACCTTTTGAGCATCTTAGGGAGGTCCTCCTTCGCCTCCTGGGAGTTGGTTTTTCCTTGGCTATTACTTCCATTCAGAGAGCATCTGAGCAGCTCTTCCTGCCGTTCTCCTTTCCTGAAAGTTCTTCAGGACAAGGTTGTTGTCCGGCCATATCCGTCCTTCTTACCTAAGGTCGTTTCGTCTTTTCTTCTCAACGAGGACATCGTCTTTCCGTCTTTTTGTCCCGCTCCTTTTCATCCCAGGGAGCGCTTACTCCACAAATTGGATGTGGTAAGGGCTGTTCGGGCTTATCTATCTCTCACCTCTTCCTTCCGCCAGTGTGATCCTTTCTTTTTTCGTCCTTACGGAAGGTCGGCAGAAGGGACAGCCTGCTTCCAAGGCCACCATTTCCAGGTGGATCTGATGTGCTATTTCGGAAGCTTACCGCTGCATGTGGAAGGTCCCGCTCTTCAGGGTTTTTTGGCTCATTCCACCACTCTGTGGGAGCATCCTGGGCTCTCCGAAACGAGGCCTCGACCTCGCAGATCTGAAAAGCGGCCACCCGGGCGTCTTTGCACACTTTACCAGGTTCATACCTTCGCATCGGCTGATGCTAGTCTGGGCCGTAAAGTGTTGCAGGTGGCGGTGGTACAGCCGACTGCCTGACCTTTCTTCTCTGCCCACCCAAGGGATTGCTTTGGTACGTCCCAAGGTTCTGTGTCCCCCAGTGGAGCCGATAGAGAAAAGGAGATTTTTTAGACTTACCGTAAAATCTCTTTCTCGAAGGATCCATTGGGGGACACAGCTCCCGCCCTTTTCTGGGGTTCCTTTTTGGTTATCTGTCCGAGGGAGTGTTCAGTTGATTTTTCTTCTGGTACTCGAACAGTTCGTGTTTTTT
This sequence comes from Hyla sarda, assembly GCF_029499605.1. NCBI lineage: Eukaryota > Metazoa > Chordata > Amphibia > Anura > Hylidae > Hyla > Hyla sarda. Next base: position 295,478,859 of record NC_079194.1, read on the forward strand.
TTTTTCCTTTGACCTGTCTGTCTCCTCCGATTGCTCTGGGACTAAAACTGAATTGCTTAGTGGCCTGGAGGCGGGTATATCCTGCTGGGAGGAGCCGACTTTTTGGTTACCATAGTGTCAACCTCCTAGAGACAGCAGCATATACCCAAGGTTCTGTGTCCCCCAATGGATCCTTCGAGAAAGAGATTTTACGGTAAGTCTAAAAAATCTCCTTATGAAACAACTGGATATATGGCATTATAACTGGTATATGTAAATATAATGTATATTGGCCCTGATTTACTATTGTAAACCTTACAAGCTTTTCTCTGGCTATGTGCCAAAATGGGTGCAGGGCGCCACAATTTGACACACTGCACCACAAATTGTGTCTGTGCATTGCACCAAAATAAACCTAGGTCAGGTGTCATACCCCAGTCTTTTTGCTGGCACAGTTTACGGGTAGGGTCACGCCTAGCGCATCTGCAGCATATTCGACGCAATGTTTGGAGTACACTACGCATCCACATGCGACTCGCATGCTACCTCTGTGCCTCTGCAGATTGCTGCTTTGAGCAGTACACCCGGGCACAGCTTAAGGCACACTCTCGAGACGGTCAGTAGCGTCAAATACGTGTGACCATACCCTACAGATTATTTTTTTAAAGGCATATACCATTTATTATAAATCTCTGTGCATCATACGCTCACATTCGTACACACCCGGAGCATCCCTCCACTTCCCATGCTTAGTTAAAGACGACCAAACTATCCCAGAGAATTGACCCTATTGGTAGCCAGAGCATCCAGACTATATCAAATTTCATGGGGCATTTATGACTTATATATAGTGTCCTATACATTGGTACATATTTATTAACCAGATTAAACCACCTCGTTATAGGGGGAGGGGAAGTATTCTTCCAGGCCATTATCAAAACCTTCCGTGCACAGAACAACAAAAACCTGATAAGAAGCCTCTAACCAGATCGTTAATAACACCTAATAGACAAACAACAGGAGAAAACACGAAAGGGAAGTCGAAGTGATCCGCCATGAACTGCAGCACCTCTCTCCCAAAGGGTTTTAGTCAAGGGCAACTCCACATTGCATGCAATAGAGAGCCCACATCTGCATTGCACCGGAAACAAGAGTCTGAAGAGGAGACCCCAATATGAAACAACTGGATATATGGCATTATAACTGGTATATGTAAACATAACGTATATTGGCCCTGATTTACTATTGTAAACCTGACATGCTTTTCTCGGGCTGTGTGCGAAAATGGGTGCAGGGCGCCACAATTTGACACACTACACCACAAATTGTGTCTGTGCATTGCACCAAAATAAACCTAGGTCAGGTGTCATACCCCAGTCTTTTTGCTGGCACAGTTTACGGGTAGGGTCACGCCTAGCGCATCCGCAGCATATTCGACGCAATGTCTAGAGTACACTGCGCATCCGCATGCGACTCGCATGCTACCTCTGTGCCTGCCTGTAGCGGCAGATTGTTGCTTTTAGCAGGACACATGGGCACAGCTTAAGGCACACTCTCGAGACGGTCAGTAGCGTCAAATACGTGTGACCCTACTCTACAGATTATTTTTTTAAAGGCATATACCATTTAAGAGTCAAATAAAGATGCTTTATTGACAGGCTTACAGATACCATGTAAGGAAAAGCATGGAAATAATGAAAAGGAACTAACGGCCCATTTAGGCCTTAAACAAAGTAACAATTGGTACAAGTGATGCATTAGACATTAACAACACGATGATAAGCAGCACAAAATCATAGTGGCAGAAAAAAGGTAGAAGGTGTTTGACGGCTGGTCATCCCCGACAATGAACAATAGAGTCCCTCCCACCCCTCAATACGGAGATCAATAAAGCGAAAAACTGCATCGGACATTAGGACAATGGGTTGAAGATAACCACGGTTCCCACAAACGATCAAAGGAGGACACAGCATCATCTCTAATAGCAGATAACTTTTCATTAAGCATAATGAGGTTAACTCTATCCACTACCATCTCAAAGTCTAAGGAGGGTTTTTTCCATTTTGCTATATAAATTCTAGCAGCCATCAAGATAAATTGAGCTAGTCGAAAGTGACCAAAGGTCATTCTCTGTGGCTTAGTACCAAGCAAGCAGAAAGCCGGGGTACGTGACACATAAGTACCCAAAAGGGAGCCTAAAAGATCCAATACAGTCGTCCAAAGGCCCGCCACCACCGGACAACCCCACCATATATGATACATGGTTCCCCTTTGACCACACCTACGGAAACATAATGGGGAAACATCGGGGTAAATCGAGTGAAGTCGCGAGGAAACCATGTATACACGGTGCAGAACCTTCAACGCCGTCTCCATCAATGTCACTTGCTAACTCCCCTTCCCCAAAACCACACAACCCTCCCTCCATTGGGGTAAAGACAAGGTGTGATGAAGGTCCGCTTCCCACGCTAACATGAAGGGCGGTTTCTGATCAGGAGAGGGATCATTAAGATGAGCATACACTAGGGAGAGGAGCCCGACATCCAAGGGTCTATAGAGAATGAAAGCTTCATACATAGTAGGATGTAGTGTAGTCGTGTTACCCATAACAGTACGATAATAGGAAAATATCTGGTGGGCTCTAAAGGATTCACCATCAGGCATGTCATATCTTCGTTTGAGAGACATTAATGTGTACATCAAACGATGGTCAAAAAAGTCATAGAGTCGTAGCAGTTTATTATCAATCCACCAGTGGAAAAGGGAGGGAGTAAGACCAGGTAAAAAGAGAGGGTTGCAAAGAAAAGGAGTCAGAGGAGAAGCGTAGGCTTGCAAGCGAAATTTGAAGCGAACCAGACGCCAGAGAGACAATGAGTAAAGGGCAATCTGTGCCGACGTAGGGACCAGCGTAGCTATAGGGCTCGAGGTCCACATCAAGGATGCATAGGAGTAAGGGGACAACAAGGAGTCCTCCAGTCTCGTCCAGCGAGGTGCTCTATCCAGAGCATTCACCAGTGCAAGTTGAGCCAATCGTGCAGCATAATAGTATTTAAGAAAATCAGGCACCGACAAGCCACCCGACTTCCTATTATAATGCATGATTCGCCTGGAAATACGCGGTCGTTTGTTCGATCAGATATAGTTAAAGGAGTCTCTTTGCAAAGCAAGCAAATCACGCTTTGCTACAGGTATAGGTAGTGTTCTAAACAAATACAACAACTTAGGTAAAACTACCATTTTTATCACGTTCACCCTACCTAACCAAGAAATGTAAGGATAATTCCACTTGGCCAGATCAGATCTAATAGATTTATAAAGAGGAACAAAGTTAGTGCTATACAATGATGAAATGGATGGAGTAAGTTTCACGCCCAGATAGGGCTAACCCGCATTAGCGTTTTTAAAGTGAAATGTACGTTCAATGGTGTGTTGCAAGGATTCCGATATATTACAATACATAATTTCAGATTTAGTAACGTTGACCCTCAACCCCGACTGCAGAGCAAAGGAGTCCAGCACCTTAAAAAGGTTGGGGAGGGAAATGAGGGGGTTTGTAAGGGTTAGCAATAAATCGTCAGCGAACAAGTTCACTTTATATTCTGAAGATCCGATAGCGGTACCTGAAATATCAGGATGATCTCTAATCATTTGTGCCAGTGATTCCATAATTAATGCAAAAAGGGCTGGGGATAGGGGGCAGCCCTGACGAGTACCCCGGCCTATAGAAATCGGACAGGGAGAGGTAGATGGCAACTTTAGATGTGCAGTCGGGGTGGAGTACAGAAGGTGTAGAATAGAAACAAATGGGCCAGCAAAGCCAAACTTGTGTAAAGTGGCGAATAAAAAAGGCCACGATACACAATCAAAGGCCTTCTCTATATCCAAGGCTACTACAATGAGAGGGGTTGTGGTAGTCCCCGCCCACTGTATTTGGTCAATGACTTTCCGAACATTATCTGGTGCTTGGCGGCCAGGGATAAATCCTACCTGGTCTTGATGTACCAGGGTAGGAAGATGGGCATTTAATCTTTTTGCTAACAAAGATGTCAGGAGCTTCTCATCAACATTTAACAACGATATTGGGCGATAATTGGCCGTACTTAAATGATCTCGGTTCGGTTTAGGGATAACTGTAATGAGTGCATCTAGAAATTCAGATGGAATAGTAGTCTGTGTGCAAAGCGAATTGAAAAATGTGAGTAGATGAGGGAGTAGCAATGGTGCTAATTTTCTAAAGTATGCTGCCGTCAGGCCATCAGGCCCAGGGGCCTTACCAGACTTCAATCGGGCAATGGCGTCCGCGATTTCCTCTACTGTAAAAGGAGCGTTTAAAGACTCCCTGGCGTCTGGTGTCAATGACGGTAAAGTAATTAAAGAGAAGAAGTCAATAAGGGAGGAGGAAAGAGCAGGGGAAGAAGAGGGCGCTGTATATAGAGTAGAGTAATAGGTATGGAAGGCTGTATAAATCTTATCGGGGTGAGAAGTTTGGAGACCCGGTCGGAGCTGCAAGCTATGTACTCTATTAAAAGAGGAGGTTTTTTTGAGCATTGCCGCCAGTAATTTGTCTGGTTTGTTAGCTAACCTGTAATAGGTCGCTTTTGTCCAACGGACAGCTTTCTCAACCTTGGTAGATAGAAGTGCATCCAGCTGTAAGCGGGTCTCCTTAATGGTATGATAAAGGTAAAGAGATGGGTCCTGTTGATGAGCATACGTCAGTCTCTGTAATCTACATTCCAAGGCTATTTGGGTAGCAGTGCAGTCTCGTTTCAGTCCACTAGCTAGGGATATGATACGGCCTCTCATATAAGATTTATGGGTTAACCACACCCATACTGGGGAAGACTCAGGGATTGTGTTGGTATCGAAAAAAAAATTCAGGTCAGTATCTAGTTGTTGGTGTACCCTCGGCATGGTCAGTAATGCTTCATTCAGGCGCCATCTAAATGGGTATGTAAAGGAGGGCATCAAGTTAAAAGCAGCTAACACCATATCATGATCTGACCACACCGAGGGAACATGACGTGCATACAACATCTGAGGTAACATGCGGGTATGGACTAATATCCAGTCTATCCTGGTATAGTGACCATGTGCAGGCGAGTAATATGAGTAACCCCTAGATACCCCATTATGTTCTCTCCAACTATCTGCTAAGTCATGGGATACAAACAATTGCTGCAGAAGGCGATGTTGAGACCCCGACCTACGAAAAGGGGCTGAATTAGATCTATCCAGTTTACCATTAACTATCATGTTAAAATCTCCGGCCCAAATCAGCATATCGTACGACAGTGTCTCAAGAAGTGAACATAAACGGGAAAAAAACATAATAGGGGAGTCCGTTGGAGCGTAAGAGTTAACAATACATAAGGATTTGTCATACAATGTACCCAACAATATTAGGTATCTGCCCTCACCATCCACCAACTCCCTCTGTACCGTGAAGGGGAAAGAGTTATGAAACAAGGTCATGACTCCTCTGCATTTAGTCATGAATGACGAACAATGATGTCTAGAATACAATCTGTGTAAGTGTGACGGTTTAGAGGTGAGCGTAAAATGGGTTTCCTGGATACACAATATGTCAGGGTGTAATTTTACGTAATCTATAAAGGCCTTACTACGTTTACCTGGGGCGTTGAAGCCCCGCACGTTATGTGAGAGAACCTTAGCCATAACACCAATCCAGAGGAGACATGCCATCATACATACCACACCCAATAATCAGTACCCAGAGATGGATAGGGAGACCAGCCATCAGCACCAATTGCGGCTGCTTGCCGTCAAAAAACAGAAGTGCATCGTACCTATAGAAACAGAAAACAAAAAACAAACAAACATAAAAGAAAAAAAAATAGACAGGAAAACAAAAAAACGTCCATATCACAGGAAAGGCGGGCGGCCTTATCAAGTCGCCCAGCATTCTTCCTATGTCCCACGAAGGGATGATGGGGTGCAGTATTCTGAACCACGATCTAGCCTCGCCATGGAAAAATTGTAGAAATCAATAACAGCTGGGGTGGGGGGTGTAGAAGGAGAACAAAAGTCCCGGCTCACAAAGTGTAGAGAGGCAACAGCTCAGCGTCCAATAAGCAAACAACTGTATAAAAAAATGGAGAATCCACGACAATCAAGTAGCAGTGTCCTCTAGCAAAGGGTCAGGGGGTCTACGTTTCTCTCTCCCCACAGTAGACCATTCACGGTTCACCCTTCCAGGCCTTTGAGGTAGAGGTGGACTATCCACCAAAGTTATGCGAGCATGTGAAAGAATTTCTTTGGCTTCCAGCACAGTATGGACATTGTGCGTGCGACCACTAGCCTGGAATATTAAGGAAAAAGGGAACCCCCACCGGTAGCGTATGCCTTCTTTTTGAAGTGTAAGGGTAATGGTGCGGAATTCTCTGCGCCTAGCTAGGGTGGAGGGGGCCAGATCCGAAAAAATGCGCACAGATGGAGGGACCCCAGGTAACGCTGGGATGTTTCTGGCCGCCTGCAGGATGGTGTCTCTCGCCTCAGGATAATGCAGTTTAAGTATTATATCCCTCGGATAGTCAGGGTTCTTGGGCCTGGTCAGGGCTCTATGTATGCGGTCAAAGCGCAATAGTTCTGGTTCCAGCTGCGGGGCCAATGCGTAAAAGAGGGAAGAGATCACCTTAGTAAAATCAGTCACCTCCTCCGGGAGACCACGGATCCGTAAGTAAGCGCGGCGTGAACAATTCTTCAAGTCCTCAAGTTTCAGCTCGAGGGCCTGTAGTTGCGCAGTGTGATCCTCCAGGTCATGGCGATCAGCTTCAATGGCGTCAGCCAAATCGTCAATCCGCGCTTCAGAGTCTGCCACTCTCTGCCCCAAGTCTTTCAGCTGGGAGGATAGGTCTGCCACCGCCTTAGACAATTCGGTTTGAAAGAGGAGTTTTATGTTCCGGAACATTGAGTTAGGCGACAGGTCTGTAGGGCCTTGCGACTCCTCCTCTGAATGCTCCGCTGGAGAGCTGCAGCGTGGCTCCGCCATCTTGGAGCGCCTACTTGTTCTGAAGATATCAGGTATAGACTGCTAGAGCCGTTGCAAATTCTGCCTTTTTGTGCCCTTCTGGGATCGCGGCATGTTCCCCAAACCGGCAGGGTAAGTTCTAACTCAAAGGAGCCCGATATGGGCGCTTAGAGAGGCTGTATAGTCGCGGTCAGCACGGAGCTCACACTACATGTGTCCTCTCGCGTGAGCTGCGCGCATGCGCCCCTAAAGGCATATACCATTTATTATAAATCTCTGTGCAGACATTCCGCAGACTGTGGGCGCCGGCATAACATGCTTACACTCGGACCGCAGAAAGAATGGACAGGTTAATTCTTTCTGGGGACATTGCACAGTCCAGGACCACCCAAATTGTAATAGGGAGGAGGATTGACAGGCTCCTTTAATTTACAAGCAGATGATGTGAATTGTTCCTCTGATTTTTATTTTATATTATTGGAAGGGCAGGGAAGGGGGGGGGGGTATATATGAAGCTTTTCCGTTTCTTCGTTAGTTCTAGAAAAGACTGTTAACACCACAGTGACCAGTTACAATTCAGTTGATACTGGATATGACACAAGACTATAACATAACTTATATACTATTGTATAACTAACCCGTCTGTGATCTGTGATATTCTCCTCAGTTCCTGAACAAGTTTCCTCCATCTCTCTGAACAATTACCAGTCGGTTAATACTCTTGGAGTCACATGGTTATACCCAGGAGGAAAAGTGGATTATTATATAGTTAGTGTAACAGGAGCCGTCAACAACACAATACAAACTAATACTACACAAGAGAATTTCACAGGATTACTACCAGGCAGAGAATATAACGTCACTGTTCAGACAGTCAGTGGGAACTGCAACAAGACATCTGCTCCAGTGATGGCCACTAATGCCACATGTGAGTATCCTCATGATCTGATCTATAGTGACTCTTTATAATCATCATCATTAACCTTGGTTACAGTCACTTAAACCTGACTAAACATTTACTGTATGTGTTCTCATCTGTCTGTATTTTTGTCTTTTTTTGCAGATCCAACCCCACCTGAAAACATAAACTTTAACTCAATTACAACAAGAAATGTGACATTATCTTGGTCAGAACCAGTAGATATGACCGGTGTGAATAAGTCATATATTATAACCTATGGGATATTTCCTTCAACGAACTTAACTGAGACAAGTAACACAACAAATGTCACCCTGCAGAACCTGATATCTGGAAATAACTACTCCATATCTGTGGTCACAGTCGGAGTGCGGGGGTATCAGAGTTCACCTGTCAGCTCATCTTTCTGTACAAGTAGGTTTTTCTTTTAACAGTACTTTTTTTCTTTTAGAAAAATTAATGTCTTTTATGCTATTAGACACACACTTAAATAAATTTTTTGACTATATCTCTCTCCACCAAACCACATGGGAGTATAAATCCTGATTCTACACTCTGTTATTTGCGCATAATCCCCACTATTATAAGGTGCAAACAGAAGATATCAGATACATACCAATAATAAGTATTACAAATATGGAGGACTGCTGGAGAGACGCCACACAACGCACGTTTTGGGATGTCCTTCGACCCCTAGGACAAAGGACATCCCGAAACGTACGTTGGGGTGGCATCTTTCCAGCGGTCCTCCAAATTTGTAATACTTATCATTGGTATGTATCTGATCTCTTGTGTTTGCACCTGATAATAGTAGGAAGTTTCTTTCCACATGGGGATTGTGCAATAAATGGGATATGTGCCTCATATTTTGTATATGTATTTTTTAATGTGGACCTTCTGGAGTGCTGCCTCTTTTCCTCTCAGTGGAGATTCTCCCTTACGTGTGTTTTATTGCAAAATTAATAAATGTAATGTATATCAATAAACTTGTATGTTTTTATGAGTAACAGGTGGCTCCATCCCGTTCCTTTGGTATCATTTAAGTTGCATTGGAGTGCACAGTTGGCTTACATATTTATTAATGCATAATATAGTGCAGCTATTTTGTATTTAACAGCAAGTGTGTTTGTCCTTGTTTGTGGAGAATCCCATTGAATACAATGAGACTCTGCTGCTGCAGAATCTCCTTGCTGAATTCCAATGCGGAATTCCGCAAGGAAATTCTGACGTGTGAATATAGCCCTACAGATACCGAGTACAGATCAATGTCACGTCATCAGCCACAACAATATGTAATATAACAGTGACAAATTAATTGGCTGTAACATATACATTCATAGTATGCATATACATTCATAGTATGCAATATCTGCCAATAACATAACTAAATCAGACCCGGTGTCTATAACTACCTGCACAGGTGTGCACTAATTAGTTTAAACCCTAAAGGACACAATGCGCCTCGGACGTAGCACACCAGGACGTCCATGTACACCCTGTGTCCCGGTGTAATGAAGAAAACTGTGTCCCTGTAGTGGAATGTGACCCTCAACACAGGGACACAGTTTTCTGCTTTACAGCCCGCTCCCTCTCACTCCATCCCCACTACCTGCTCTCACAGGGACGGAGACAAAGTTTCTCCTCACTTCTCCCAGCCTTTCTCTGCACACATCCACTATCCATCCGCTAGAAAAGACTGTTAACACCACAGTGGCCAGTTACAATTCAGTTGATACTGGATATGACACAAGACTATAACATAACTTATATACTATTGTATAACTAACCTGTCTGTGATCTGTGATATTCTCCTCAGTTCCTGCACAAGTTTCCTCCATCTCTCTGAACAATTACCAGTCGGTTAATACTCTTGGAGTCACATGGACAAATCCAGGAGGAAAAGTGGATTATTATATAGTTAGTGTAACAGGAGCCGTCAATAACACCAAACAAACTACTACTACACAAGTGAATTTCACAGGATTACTACCAGGCAGAGAATATACTGTCACTGTTCAGACAGTCAGTGGGAACTGCAGACAGACATCTGCACCAGTGATAGAGGCCACATGTGAGTATCTGATCTACAGTATAATGACTTTTTATAATCATCATCATTCGCCTCAGTTCCTGTCCCTTTTACCTTATTATACATTTGCTGTCTATGTTCTCATCTGTCTGTATTTGATTATTTTTTTTGTGTAGGTCCAACCCCACCTGAAAACATAAACTTTAACTCAATTACAACAAGGAATTTGACATTATCTTGGTCAGAACCAGTAAATATGACCGGTGTGAATAAGTCATATATTATAACCTATGGGATATTTCCTTCAACAAACTTAACTGAGACAAGTAACACAACAAATGTCACCCTGCAGAACCTGATATCTGGAAATAACTACTCCATATCTGTGGTCACAGTCGGAGTGCGGGGGTATCAGAGTTCACCTGTCAGCTCATCTTTCTGTACAAGTAGGTTTTTCTTTTAACAGTTGTTTTTTTCTTTTAGAAAAATGAATGTCTTTTATGCTATTAGACACACACTTAAATACATTTTTTGACTATTTCTCTGTCCACCAAACCACATGGGAGTATAAATCCTGATTCTACACTCTGTTATTTGCGCATAATCCCCATGTGGAAAGAAACTTCCCACTATTATAAGGTGCAAACAGAAGATATCAGATACATACCAATAATAAGTGTTACAAATATGTAGGACTGCTGGAGAGACGCCACGCCAACGCACGTTTTGGGATGTCCTTCGACCCCTAGGACAAAGGACATCCCGAAACGTACGTTGGGGTGGCATCTTTCCAGCGGTCCTCCAAATTTGTAATACTTATCATTGGTATGTATCTGATCTCTTGTGTTTGCACCTGATAATAGTAGGAAGTTTCTTTCCACACGGGGATTGTGCAATAAATGGGATATGTGCCACATATTTTGTATATGTATTTTTTAATGTGGACCTTCTGGAGTGCTGCCTCTTTTCCACTCAGTGGAGATTCTCCCTTATGTGTGTTTTATTGCAAAATTAATAAATTTAATGTATATCAATAAACTTGTATGTTTTTATTAGTAACAGGTGTCTCCATCCCGTTCCTTTGGTATCATTTAAGTTGCATTGGAGTGCACAGTTGGCTTACATATTTATTAATGCATAATATAGTGCAGCTATTTTGTATTTAATAGGAAGTGCGTTTGTCCTTGTTTGTGGAGAATCCCATTGAATACAATGAGACTCTGCTGCTGCAGAATCTCCTTGCAGAATTCCAATGCTGAATTCCGCACGGAAATTCTTATGTGTGAATATAGCCCTACAGATACCGAGTACAGATCAATGTCACGTCATCAGCCGCAACAATATGTAATATAACAGTGACAAATGAATTGGCTGTAACATATACATTCATAGTATGCATATAAATTCATAGTATGCAATATCTGCCAATAACATAACTAAATCAGACCCGGTGTCTATAACTACCTGCACAGGTGAGCACTAATTAGTTTAAACCCTAAAGGACACAATGCGCCTTGGACGTAGCACACCAGGACGTCCATGTACACCCTGTGTCCCGGTGTAATGAAAAAAACTGTGTCCCTGTAGTGGAATGTGACCCTCAACACAGGGACACAGTTTTCTGCTTTACAGCCCGCTCCCTCTCACTCCATCCCCACTACCTGCTCTCACAGGGACGGAGACAAAGTTTCTCCTCACTTCTCCCAGCCTTTCTCTGCACACATCCACTATCCATCCGCTAGAAAAGACTGTTAACACCACAGTGACCAGTTACAATTCAGTTGATACTGGATATGACACAAGCCTATAACATAACTTATATACTATTGTATAACTAACCCGTCTGTGATCTGTGATATGCTCCTCAGTTCCTGCACAAGTTTCCTCCATCTCTCTGAACAATTACCAGTCGGTTAATACTCTTGGAGTCACATGGACAAATCCAGGAGGAAAAGTGGATTATTATATAGTTAGTGTAACAGGAGCCGTCAATAACACCAAACAAACTAATACTACACAAGAGAATTTCACAGGATTACTACCAGGCAGAGAATATACTGTCACTGTACAGACAGTCAGTGGGGACTGCAGACAGACATCTGCACCAGTGATAGAGGCCACATGTGAGTATCTGATCTACAGTATAATGACTTTTTATAATCATCATCATTCACCTCAGTTCCTGTCCCTTTTACCTTATTATACATTTGCTGTCTATGTTCTCATCTGTCTGTATTTGATTATTTTTTTTGTGTAGGTCCAACCCCACCTGAAAACATAAACTTTAACTCAATTACAACAAGGAATTTGACATTATCTTGGTCAGAACCAGTAAATATGACCGGTGTGAATAAGTCATATATTATAACCTATGGGATATTTCCTTCAACAAACTTAACTGAGACAAGTAACACAACAAATGTCACCCTGCAGAACCTGATATCTGGAAATAACTACTCCATATCTGTGGTCACAGTCGGAGTGCGGGGGTATCAGAGTTCACCTTTCAGCTCATCTTTCTGTACAAGTAGGTTTTTCTTTTAACAGTTCTTTTTTTATTTTAGAAAAATGAATGTCTTTTATGCTATTAGACACACACTTAAATACATTTTTTGACTATTTCTCTGTCCACCAAACCACATGGGAGTATAAATCCTGATTCTACACTCTGTTATTTGCGCACAATCCCCATGTGGAAAGAAACTTCCCACTATTATAAGGTGCAAACACAAGATATCAGATACATACCAATAATAAGTATTACAAATATGTAGGACTGCTGGAGAGACGCCACGCCAACGCACGTTTTGGGATGTCCTTCGACCCCTAGGACAAAGGACATCCCGAAACGTGCGTTGGGGTGGCATCTTTCCAGCGGTCCTCCATATTTGTAATACTTATCATTGGTATGTATCTGATCTCTTGTGTTTGCACCTGATAATAGTAGTAAGTTTCTTTCCACATGGGGATTGTGCAATAAATGGGATATGTGCCTCATATTTTGATTATGTATTTTTTAATGTGGACCTTCTGGAGTGATGCCTCTTTTCCACTCAGTGGAGATTCTCCCTTATGTGTGTTTTATTGCAAAATTAATAAATGTAATGTATATCAATAAACTTGTATGTTTTTATGAGTAACAGGTGACTCCATCCCGTTCCTTTGGTATCATTTAAGTTGCATTGGAGTGCACAGTTGGCTTACATATTTATTAATGCATAATATAGTGCAGCTATTTTGTATTTAATAGGAAGTGCGTTTGTCCTTGTTTGTGGAGAATCCCATTGAATACAATGAGACTCTGCTGCTGCAGAATCTCCTTGCTGAATTCCAATGCGGAATTCCGCACGGAAATTCTGACGTGTGAATATAGCCCTACAGATACCGAGTACAGATCAATGTCACGTCATCAGCCACAACAATATGTAATATATCAGTGACAAATTAATTGGCTGTAACATATACATTCATAGTATGCATATACATTCATAGTATGCAATATCTGCCAATAACATAACTAAATCAGACCCGGTGTCTATAACTACCTGCACAGGTGAGCACTAATTAGTTTAAACCCTAAAGGACACAATGCGCCTTGGACGTAGCACACCAGGACGTCCATGTACACCCTGTGTCCCGGTGTAATGAAGAAAACTGTGTCCCTGTCGTGGAATGTGACCCTCAACACAGGGACACAGTTTTCTGCTTTACAGCCCTCTCCCTCTCACTCCATCCCCACTACCTGCTCTCACAGGGACGGAGACAAAGTTTCTCCTCACTTCTCCCAGCCTTTCTCTGCACACATCCAATATCCATCCGCTAGAAAAGACTGTTAACACCACAGTGACCAGTTACAATTCAGTTGATACTGGATATGACACAAGCCTATAACATAACTTATATACTATTGTATAACTAACCCGTCTGTGATCTGTGATATGCTCCTCAGTTCCTGCACAAGTTTCCTCCATCTCTCTGAACAATTACCAGTCGGTTAATACTCTTGGAGTCACATGGACAAATCCAGGAGGAAAAGTGGATTATTATATAGTTAGTGTAACAGGAGCCGTCAATAACACCAAACAAACTACTACTACACAAGTGAATTTCACAGGATTACTACCAGGCAGAGAATATACTGTCACTGTACAGACAGTCAGTGGGGACTGCAGACAGACATCTGCACCAGTGATAGAGGCCACATGTGAGTATCTGATCTACAGTATAATGACTTTTTATAATCATCATCATTCACCTCAGTTCCTGTCCCTTTTACCTTATTATAAATTTGCTGTCTATGTTCTCATCTGTCTGTATTTGATTATTTTTTTTGTGTAGGTCCAACCCCACCTGAAAACATAAACTTTAACTCAATTACAACAAGGAATTTGACATTATCTTGGTCAGAACCAGTAAATATGACCGGTGTGAATAAGTCATATATTATAACCTATGGGATATTTCCTTCAACAAACTTAACTGAGACAAGTAACACAACAAATGTCACCCTGCAGAACCTGATATCTGGAAATAACTACTCCATATCTGTGGTCACAGTCGGAGTGCGGGGGTATCAGAGTTCACCTGTCAGCTCATCTTTCTGTACAAGTAGGTTTTTCTTTTAACAGTTCTTTTTTTCTTTTAGAAAAATGAATGTCTTTTATGCTATTAGACACACACTTAAATACATTTTTTGACTATTTCTCTGTCCACCAAACCACATGGGAGTATAAATCCTGATTCTACACTCTGTTATTTGCGCACAATCCCCATGTGGAAAGAAACTTTGCACTATTATAAGGTGCAAACACAAGATATCAGATACATACCAATAATAAGTATTACAAATATGGAGGACTGCTGGAGAGACGCCACGCCAACGCACGTTTTGGGATGTCCTTCGACCCCTAGGACAAAGGACATCCCGAAACGTGCGTTGGGGTGGCATCTTTCCAGCGGTCCTCCATATTTGTAATACTTATCATTGGTATGTATCTGATCTCTTGTGTTTGCACCTGATAATAGTAGGAAGTTTCTTTCCACATGGGGATTGTGCAATAAATGGGATATGTGCCTCATATTTTGTATATGTATTTTTTAATGTGGACCTTCTGGAGTGATGTCTCTTTTCCACTCAGTGTAGATTCTCCCTTACGTGTGTTTTATTGCAAAATTAATAAATTTAATGTATATCAATAAACTTGTATGTTTTTGTGAGTAACAGGTGTCTCCATCCCGTTCCTTTGGTATCATTTAAGTTGCATTGGAGTGCACAGTTGGCTTACATATTTATTAATGCATAATATAGTGCAGCTATTTTGTATTTAATAGGAAGTGCGTTTGTCCTTGTTTGTGGAGAATCCCATTGAATACAATGAGACTCTGCTGCTGCAGAATCTCCTTGCTGAATTCCAATGCGGAATTCCGCACGGAAATTCTGACGTGTAAATATAGCCCTACAGATACCGAGTACAGATCAATGTCACGTCATCAGCCACAACAATATGTAATATAACAGTGACAAATGAATTGGCTGTAACATATACATTCATAGTATGCAATATCTGCCAATAACATAACTAAATTAGACCCGGTGTCTATAACTACCTGCACAGGTGAGCACTAATTAGTTTAAACCCTAAAGGACACAATGCGCCTCTGACGTAGCACACCAGGACGTCCATGTACACCCTGTGTCCCGGTGTAATGAAGAAAACTGTGTCCCTGTAGTGGAATGTGACCCTCAACACAGGGACACAGTTTTCTGCTTTACAGCCCGCTCCCTCTCACTCCATCCCCACTACCTGCTCTCACAGGGACGGAGACAAAATTTCTCCTCACTTCTCCCAGCCTTTCTCTGCACACATCCACTATCCATCCGCTAGAAAAGACTGTTAACACCACAGTGGCCAGTTACAATTCAGTTGATACTGGATATGACACAAGCCTATAACATAACTTATATACTATTGTATAACTAACCTGTCTGTGATCTGTGATCTTCTCCTCAGTTCCTGAACAAGTTTCCTCCATCTCTCTGAACAATTACCAATCGGTTAATACTCTTGGAGTCACATGGACAAATCCAGGAGGAAAAGTGGATTATTATATAGTTAGTGTAACAGGAGCCGTCAATAACACAATACAAACTACTACTACACAAGTGAATTTCACAGGATTACTACCAGGCAGAGAATATACTGTCACTGTACAGACAGTCAGTGGGGACTGCAACAAGACATCTGCTCCAGTGATAGAGGCCACATGTGAGTATCTGATCTACAGTATAATGACTTTTTATAATCATCATCATTCGCCTCAGTTCCTGTCCCTTTTACCTTATTATACATTTGCTGTCTATGTTCTCATCTGTCTGTATTTGATTATTTTTTTGTGTAGGTCCAACCCCACCTGAAAACATAAACTTTAACTCAATTACAACAAGGAATTTGACATTATCTTGGTCAGAACCAGTAAATATGACCGGTGTGAATAAGTCATATATTATAACCTATGGGATATTTCCTTCAACAAACTTAACTGAGACAAGTAACACAACAAATGTCACCCTGCAGAACCTGATATCTGGAAATAACTACTCCATATCTGTGGTCACAGTCGGAGTGCGGGGGTATCAGAGTTCACCTGTCAGCTCATCTTTCTGTACAAGTAGGTTTTTCTTTTAACAGTTGTTTTTTTCTTTTAGAAAAATGAATGTCTTTTATGCTATTAGACACACACTTAAATACATTTTTTGACTATTTCTCTGTCCACCAAACCACATGGGAGTATAAATCCTGATTCTACACTCTGTTATTTGCGCATAATCCCCATGTGGAAAGAAACTTCCCACTATTATAAGGTGCAAACACAAGATATCAGATACATACCAATAATAAGTGTTACAAATATGTAGGACTGCTGGAGAGACGCCACGCCAACGCACGTTTTGGGATGTCCTTCGACCCCTAGGACAAAGGACATCCCGAAACGTACGTTGGGGTGGCATCTTTCCAGCGGTCCTCCAAATTTGTAATACTTATCATTGGTATGTATCTGATCTCTTGTGTTTGCACCTGATAATAGTAGGAAGTTTCTTTCCACACGGGGATTGTGCAATAAATGGGATATGTGCCACATATTTTGTATATGTATTTTTTAATGTGGACCTTCTGGAGTGATGCCTCTTTTCCACTCAGTGGAGATTCTCCCTTACGTGTGTTTTATTGCAAAATTAATAAATTTAATGTATATCAATAAACTTGTATGTTTTTATTAGTAACAGGTGTCTCCATCCCGTTCCTTTGGTATCATTTAAGTTGCATTGGAGTGCACAGTTGGCTTACATATTTATTAATGCATAATATAGTGCAGCTATTTTGTATTTAATAGGAAGTGCGTTTGTCCTTGTTTGTGGAGAATCCCATTGAATACAATGAGACTCTGCTGCTGCAGAATCTCCTTGCAGAATTCCAATGCTGAATTCCGCACGGAAATTCTTATGTGTGAATATAGCCCTACAGATACCGAGTACAGATCAATGTCACGTCATCAGCCGCAACAATATGTAATATAACAGTGACAAATGAATTGGCTGTAACATATACATTCATAGTATGCATATAAATTCATAGTATGCAATATCTGCCAATAACATAACTAAATCAGACCCGGTGTCTATAACTACCTGCACAGGTGAGCACTAATTAGTTTAAACCCTAAAGGACACAATGCGCCTTGGACGTAGCACACCAGGACGTCCATGTACACCCTGTGTCCCGGTGTAATGAAAAAAACTGTGTCCCTGTAGTGGAATGTGACCCTCAACACAGGGACACAGTTTTCTGCTTTACAGCCCGCTCCCTCTCACTCCATCCCCACTACCTGCTCTCACAGGGACGGAGACAAAGTTTCTCCTCACTTCTCCCAGCCTTTCTCTGCACACGTCCACTATCCATCCGCTAGAAAAGACTGTTAACACCACAGTGACCAGTTACAATTCAGTTGATACTGGATATGACACAAGCCTATAACATAACTTATATACTATTGTATAACTAACCCGTCTGTGATCTGTGATCTTCTCCTCAGTTCCTGCACAAGTTTCCTCCATCTCTCTGAACAATTACCAGTCGGTTAATACTCTTGGAGTCACATGGACAAATCCAGGAGGAAAAGTGGATTATTATATAGTTAGTGTAACAGGAGCCGTCAATAACACCAAACAAACTACTACTACACAAGTGAATTTCACAGGATTACTACCAGGCAGAGAATATACTGTCACTGTTCAGACAGTCAGTGGGAACTGCAGACAGACATCTGCACCAGTGATAGAGGCCACATGTGAGTATCTGATCTACAGTATAATGACTTTTTATAATCATCATCATTCACCTCAGTTCCTGTCCCTTTTACCTTATTATAAATTTGCTGTCTATGTTCTCATCTGTCTGTATTTGATTATTTTTTTTGTGTAGGTCCAACCCCACCTGAAAACATAAACTTTAACTCAATTACAACAAGGAATTTGACATTATCTTGGTCAGAACCAGTAAATATGACCGGTGTGAATAAGTCATATATTATAACCTATGGGATATTTCCTTCAACAAACTTAACTGAGACAAGTAACACAACAAATGTCACCCTGCAGAACCTGATATCTGGAAATAACTACTCCATATCTGTGGTCACAGTCGGAGTGCGGGGGTATCAGAGTTCACCTGTCAGCTCATCTTTCTGTACAAGTAGGTTTTTCTTTTAACAGTTCTTTTTTTCTTTTAGAAAAATTAATGTCTTTTATGCTATTAGACACACACTTAAATACATTTTTTGACTATTTCTCTGTCCACCAAACCACATGGGAGTATAAATCCTGATTCTACACTCTGTTATTTGCGCACAATCCCCATGTGGAAAGAAACTTTGCACTATTATAAGGTGCAAACACAAGATATCAGATACATACCAATAATAAGTATTACAAATATGGAGGACTGCTGGAGAGACGCCACGCCAACGCACGTTTTGGGATGTCCTTCGACCCCTAGGACAAAGGACATCCCGAAACGTGCGTTGGGGTGGCATCTTTCCAGCGGTCCTCCATATTTGTAATACTTATCATTGGTATGTATCTGATCTCTTGTGTTTGCACCTGATAATAGTAGGAAGTTTCTTTCCACATGGGGATTGTGCAATAAATGGGATATGTGCCTCATATTTTGTATATGTATTTTTTAATGTGGACCTTCTGGAGTGATGTCTCTTTTCCACTCAGTGTAGATTCTCCCTTACGTGTGTTTTATTGCAAAATTAATAAATTTAATGTATATCAATAAACTTGTATGTTTTTATGAGTAACAGGTGTCTCCATCCCGTTCCTTTGGTATCATTTAAGTTGCATTGGAGTGCACAGTTGGCTTACATATTTATTAATGCATAATATAGTGCAGCTATTTTGTATTTAATAGGAAGTGCGTTTGTCCTTGTTTGTGGAGAATCCCATTGAATACAATGAGACTCTGCTGCTGCAGAATCTCCTTGCTGAATTCCAATGCGGAATTCCGCACGGAAATTCTGACGTGTAAATATAGCCCTACAGATACCGAGTACAGATCAATGTCACGTCATCAGCCACAACAATATGTAATATAACAGTGACAAATGAATTGGCTGTAACATATACATTCATAGTATGCAATATCTGCCAATAACATAACTAAATTAGACCCGGTGTCTATAACTACCTGCACAGGTGAGCACTAATTAGTTTAAACCCTAAAGGACACAATGCGCCTCTGACGTAGCACACCAGGACGTCCATGTACACCCTGTGTCCCGGTGTAATGAATAAAACTGTGTCCCTGTAGTGGAATGTGACCCTCAACACAGGGACACAGTTTTCTGCTTTACAGCCCGCTCCCTCTCACTCCATCCCCACTACCTGCTCTCACAGGGACGGAGACAAAATTTCTCCTCACTTCTCCCAGCCTTTCTCTGCACACATCCACTATCCATCCGCTAGAAAAGACTGTTAACACCACAGTGGCCAGTTACAATTCAGTTGATACTGGATATGACACAAGCCTATAACATAACTTATATACTATTGTATAACTAACCTGTCTGTGATCTGTGATCTTCTCCTCAGTTCCTGAACAAGTTTCCTCCATCTCTCTGAACAATTACCAATCGGTTAATACTCTTGGAGTCACATGGACAAATCCAGGAGGAAAAGTGGATTTTTATATAGTTAGTGTAACAGGAGCCGTCAATAACACAATACAAACTACTACTACACAAGTGAATTTCACAGGATTACTACCAGGCAGAGAATATACTGTCACTGTACAGACAGTCAGTGGGGACTGCAACAAGACATCTGCTCCAGTGATAGAGGCCACATGTGAGTATCTGATCTACAGTATAATGACTTTTTATAATCATCATCATTCGCCTCAGTTCCTGTCCCTTTTACCTTATTATACATTTGCTGTCTATGTTCTCATCTGTCTGTATTTGATTATTTTTTTTGTGTAGGTCCAACCCCACCTGAAAACATAAACTTTAACTCAATTACAACAAGGAATTTGACATTATCTTGGTCAGAACCAGTAAATATGACCGGTGTGAATAAGTCATATATTATAACCTATGGGATATTTCCTTCAACAAACTTAACTGAGACAAGTAACACAACAAATGTCACCCTGCAGAACCTGATATCTGGAAATAACTACTCCATATCTGTGGTCACAGTCGGAGTGCGGGGGTATCAGAGTTCACCTGTCAGCTCATCTTTCTGTACAAGTAGGTTTTTCTTTTAACAGTTGTTTTTTTCTTTTAGAAAAATGAATGTCTTTTATGCTATTAGACACACACTTAAATACATTTTTTGACTATTTCTCTGTCCACCAAACCACATGGGAGTATAAATCCTGATTCTACACTCTGTTATTTGCGCATAATCCCCATGTGGAAAGAAACTTCCCACTATTATAAGGTGCAAACACAAGATATCAGATACATACCAATAATAAGTGTTACAAATATGTAGGACTGCTGGAGAGACGCCACGCCAACGCACGTTTTGGGATGTCCTTCGACCCCTAGGACAAAGGACATCCCGAAACGTACGTTGGGGTGGCATCTTTCCAGCGGTCCTCCAAATTTGTAATACTTATCATTGGTATGTATCTGATCTCTTGTGTTTGCACCTGATAATAGTAGGAAGTTTCTTTCCACACGGGGATTGTGCAATAAATGGGATATGTGCCACATATTTTGTATATGTATTTTTTAATGTGGACCTTCTGGAGTGATGCCTCTTTTCCACTCAGTGGAGATTCTCCCTTACGTGTGTTTTATTGCAAAATTAATAAATTTAATGTATATCAATAAACTTGTATGTTTTTATTAGTAACAGGTGTCTCCATCCCGTTCCTTTGGTATCATTTAAGTTGCATTGGAGTGCACAGTTGGCTTACATATTTATTAATGCATAATATAGTGCAGCTATTTTGTATTTAATAGGAAGTGCGTTTGTCCTTGTTTGTGGAGAATCCCATTGAATACAATGAGACTCTGCTGCTGCAGAATCTCCTTG
The DNA here is from genome assembly GCF_029499605.1 of Hyla sarda. Taxonomy (NCBI): domain Eukaryota; kingdom Metazoa; phylum Chordata; class Amphibia; order Anura; family Hylidae; genus Hyla; species Hyla sarda. The sequence goes on from NC_079194.1 coordinate 295,500,382, forward strand.
CAGAATTCCAATGCTGAATTCCGCACGGAAATTCTTATGTGTGAATATAGCCCTACAGATACCGAGTACAGATCAATGTCACGTCATCAGCCGCAACAATATGTAATATAACAGTGACAAATGAATTGGCTGTAACATATACATTCATAGTATGCATATAAATTCATAGTATGCAATATCTGCCAATAACATAACTAAATCAGACCCGGTGTCTATAACTACCTGCACAGGTGAGCACTAATTAGTTTAAACCCTAAAGGACACAATGCGCCTTGGACGTAGCACACCAGGACGTCCATGTACACCCTGTGTCCCGGTGTAATGAAAAAAACTGTGTCCCTGTAGTGGAATGTGACCCTCAACACAGGGACACAGTTTTCTGCTTTACAGCCCGCTCCCTCTCACTCCATCCCCACTACCTGCTCTCACAGGGACGGAGACAAAGTTTCTCCTCACTTCTCCCAGCCTTTCTCTGCACACATCCACTATCCATCCGCTAGAAAAGACTGTTAACACCACAGTGACCAGTTACAATTCAGTTGATACTGGATATGACACAAGCCTATAACATAACTTATATACTATTGTATAACTAACCCGTCTGTGATCTGTGATATGCTCCTCAGTTCCTGCACAAGTTTCCTCCATCTCTCTGAACAATTACCAGTCGGTTAATACTCTTGGAGTCACATGGACAAATCCAGGAGGAAAAGTGGATTATTATATAGTTAGTGTAACAGGAGCCGTCAATAACACCAAACAAACTACTACTACACAAGTGAATTTCACAGGATTACTACCAGGCAGAGAATATACTGTCACTGTTCAGACAGTCAGTGGGAACTGCAGACAGACATCTGCACCAATGATAGAGGCCACATGTGAGTATCTGATCTACAGTATAATGACTTTTTATAATCATCATCATTCACCTCAGTTCCTGTCCCTTTTACCTTATTATACATTTGCTGTCTATGTTCTCATCTGTCTGTATTTGATTATTTTTTTTGTGTAGGTCCAACCCCACCTGAAAACATAAACTTTAACTCAATTACAACAAGGAATTTGACATTATCTTGGTCAGAACCAGTAAATATGACCGGTGTGAATAAGTCATATATTATAACCTATGGGATATTTCCTTCAACAAACTTAACTGAGACAAGTAACACAACAAATGTCACCCTGCAGAACCTGATATCTGGAAATAACTACTCCATATCTGTGGTCACAGTCGGAGTGCGGGGGTATCAGAGTTCACCTGTCAGCTCATCTTTCTGTACAAGTAGGTTTTTCTTTTAACAGTTCTTTTTTTCTTTTAGAAAAATTAATGTCTTTTATGCTATTAGACACACACTTAAATACATTTTTTGACTATTTCTCTGTCCACCAAACCACATGGGAGTATAAATCCTGATTCTACACTCTGTTATTTGCGCACAATCCCCATGTGGAAAGAAACTTCCCACTATTATAAGGTGCAAACACAAGATATCAGATACATACCAATAATAAGTATTACAAATATGGAGGACTGCTGGAGAGACGCCACGCCAACGCACGTTTTGGGATGTCCTTCGACCCCTAGGACAAAGGACATCCCGAAACGTGCGTTGGGGTGGCATCTTTCCAGCGGTCCTCCATATTTGTAATACTTATCATTGGTATGTATCTGATCTCTTGTGTTTGCACCTGATAATAGTAGTGAGTTTCTTTCCACATGGGAATTGTGCAATAAATGGGATATGTGCCTCATATTTTGATTATGTATTTTTTAATGTGGACCTTCTGGAGTGATGCCTCTTTTCCACTCAGTGGAGATTCTCCCTTATGTGTGTTTTATTGCAAAATTAATAAATTTAATGTATATCAATAAACTTGTATGTTTTTATGAGTAACAGGTGACTCCATCCCGTTCCTTTGGTATCATTTAAGTTGCATTGGAGTGCACAGTTGGCTTACATATTTATTAATGCATAATATAGTGCAGCTATTTTGTATTTAATAGGAAGTGCGTTTGTCCTTGTTTGTGGAGAATCCCATTGAATACAATGAGACTCTGCTGCTGCAGAATCTCCTTGCTGAATTCCAATGCGGAATTCCGCACGGAAATTCTGACGTGTGAATATAGCCCTACAGATACCGAGTACAGATCAATGTCACGTCATCAGCCACAACAATATGTAATATATCAGTGACAAATTAATTGGCTGTAACATATACATTCATAGTATGCATATACATTCATAGTATGCAATATCTGCCAATAACATAACTAAATCAGACCCGGTGTCTATAACTACCTGCACAGGTGAGCACTAATTAGTTTAAACCCTAAAGGGCACAATGCGCCTTGGACGTAGCACACCAGGACGTCCATGTACACCCTGTGTCCCGGTGTAATGAAGAAAACTGTGTCCCTGTAGTGGAATGTGACCCTCAACACAGGGACACAGTTTTCTGCTTTACAGCCCTCTCCCTCTCACTCCATCCCCACTACCTGCTCTCACAGGGACGGAGACAAAGTTTCTCCTCACTTCTCCCAGCCTTTCTCTGCACACATCCACTATCCATCCGCTAGAAAAGACTGTTAACACCACAGTGACCAGTTATAATTCAGTTGATACTGGATATGACACAAGCCTATAACATAACTTATATACTATTGTATAACTAACCCGTCTGTGATCTGTGATATGCTCCTCAGTTCCTGCACAAGTTTCCTCCATCTCTCTGAACAATTACCAGTCGGTTAATACTCTTGGAGTCACATGGACAAATCCAGGAGGAAAAGTGGATTATTATATAGTTAGTGTAACAGGAGCCGTCAATAACACCAAACAAACTACTACTACACAAGTGAATTTCACAGGATTACTACCAGGCAGAGAATATACTGTCACTGTACAGACAGTCAGTGGGGACTGCAGACAGACATCTGCACCAGTGATAGAGGCCACATGTGAGTATCTGATCTACAGTATAATGACTTTTTATAATCATCATCATTCACCTCAGTTCCTGTCCCTTTTACCTTATTATACATTTGCTGTCTATGTTCTCATCTGTCTGTATTTGATTATTTTTTTTGTGTAGGTCCAACCCCACCTGAAAACATAAACTTTAACTCAATTACAACAAGGAATTTGACATTATCTTGGTCAGAACCAGTAAATATGACCGGTGTGAATAAGTCATATATTATAACCTATGGGATATTTCCTTCAACAAACTTAACTGAGACAAGTAACACAACAAATGTCACCCTGCAGAACCTGATATCTGGAAATAACTACTCCATATCTGTGGTCACAGTCGGAGTGCGGGGGTATCAGAGTTCACCTGTCAGCTCATCTTTCTGTACAAGTAGGTTTTTCTTTTAACAGTTCTTTTTTTCTTTTAGAAAAATGAATGTCTTTTATGCTATTAGACACACACTTAAATACATTTTTTGACTATTTCTCTGTCCACCAAACCACATGGGAGTATAAATCCTGATTCTACACTCTGTTATTTGCGCACAATCCCCATGTGGAAAGAAACTTTGCACTATTATAAGGTGCAAACACAAGATATCAGATACATACCAATAATAAGTATTACAAATATGGAGGACTGCTGGAGAGACGCCACGCCAACGCACGTTTTGGGATGTCCTTCGACCCCTAGGACAAAGGACATCCCGAAACGTGCGTTGGGGTGGCATCTTTCCAGCGGTCCTCCATATTTGTAATACTTATCATTGGTATGTATCTGATCTCTTGTGTTTGCACCTGATAATAGTATGAAGTTTCTTTCCACATGGGGATTGTGCAATAAATGGGATATGTGCCTCATATTTTGTATATGTATTTTTTAATGTGGACCTTCTGGAGTGATGTCTCTTTTCCACTCAGTGTAGATTCTCCCTTACGTGTGTTTTATTGCAAAATTAATAAATTTAATGTATATCAATAAACTTGTATGTTTTTATGAGTAACAGGTGACTCCATCCCGTTCCTTTGGTATCATTTAAGTTGCATTGGAGTGCACAGTTGGCTTACATATTTATTAATGCATAATATAGTGCAGCTATTTTGTATTTAATAGGAAGTGCGTTTGTCCTTGTTTGTGGAGAATCCCATTGAATACAATGAGACTCTGCTGCTGCAGAATCTCCTTGCTGAATTCCAATGCGGAATTCCGCACGGAAATTCTGACGTGTGAATATAGCCCTACAGATACCGAGTACAGATCAATGTCACGTCATCAGCCACAACAATATGTAATATAACAGTGACAAATGAATTGGCTGTAACATATACATTCATAGTATGCATATACATTCATAGTATGCAATATCTGCCAATAACATAACTAAATCAGACCCGGTGTCTATAACTACCTGCACAGGTGAGCACTAATTAGTTTAAACCCTAAAGGACACAATGCGCCTCTGACGTAGCACACCAGGACGTCCATGTACACCCTGTGTCCCGGTGTAATGAAGAAAACTGTGTCCCTGTAGTGGAATGTGACCCTCAACACAGGGACACAGTTTTCTGCTTTACAGCCCGCTCCCTCTCACTCCATCCCCACTACCTGCTCTCACAGGGACGGAGACAAAATTTCTCCTCACTTCTCCCAGCCTTTCTCTGCACACATCCACTATCCATCCGCTAGAAAAGACTGTTAACACCACAGTGGCCAGTTACAATTCAGTTGATACTGGATATGACACAAGCCTATAACATAACTTATATACTATTGTATAACTAACCTGTCTGTGATCTGTGATCTTCTCCTCAGTTCCTGAACAAGTTTCCTCCATCTCTCTGAACAATTACCAATCGGTTAATACTCTTGGAGTCACATGGACAAATCCAGGAGGAAAAGTGGATTATTATATAGTTAGTGTAACAGGAGCCGTCAATAACACAATACAAACTACTACTACACAAGTGAATTTCACAGGATTACTACCAGGCAGAGAATATACTGTCACTGTACAGACAGTCAGTGGGAACTGCAGACAGACATCTGCACCAGTCATAGAGGCCACATGTGAGTATCTGATCCACAGTATAATGACTTTTTATAATCATCATCATTCACCTCAGTTCCTGTCCCTTTTACCTTATTATACATTTGCTGTCTATGTTCTCATCTGTTTGTATTTGATTATTTTTTTTGTGTAGGTCCAACCCCACCTGAAAACATAAACTTTAACTCAATTACAACAAGGAATTTGACATTATCTTGGTCAGAACCAGTAAATATGACCGGTGTGAATAAGTCATATATTATAACCTATGGGATATTTCCTTCAACAAACTTAACTGAGACAAGTAACACAACAAATGTCACCCTGCAGAACCTGATATCTGGAAATAACTACTCCATATCTGTGGTCACAGTCGGAGTGCGGGGGTATCAGAGTTCACCTGTCAGCTCATCTTTCTGTACAAGTAGGTTTTTCTTTTAACAGTTCTTTTTTTCTTTTAGAAAAATTAATGTCTTTTATGCTATTAGACACACACTTAAATACATTTTTTGACTATTTCTCTGTCCACCAAACCACATGGGAGTATAAATCCTGATTCTACACTCTGTTATTTGCGCACAATCCCCATGTGGAAAGAAACTTCCCACTATTATAAGGTGCAAACACAAGATATCAGATACATACCAATAATAAGTATTACATATATGGAGGACTGCTGGAGAGACGCCACGCCAACGCACGTTTTGGGATGTCCTTCGACCCCTAGGACAAAGGACATCCCGAAACGTGCGTTGGGGTGGCATCTTTCCAGCGGTCCTCCATATTTGTAATACTTATCATTGGTATGTATCTGATCTCTTGTGTTTGCACCTGATAATAGTAGGAAGTTTTTTTCCACACGGGGATTGTGCAATAAATGGGATATGTGCCTCATATTTTGTATATGTATTTTTTAATGTGGACCTTCTGGAGTGATTCCTCTTTTCCACTCAGTGTAGATTCTCCCTTACGTGTGTTTTATTGCAAAATTATTAAATTTAATGTATATCAATAAACTTGTATGTTTTTATGAGTAACAGGTGACTCCATCCCGTTCCTTTGGTATCATTTAAGTTGCATTGGAGTGCACAGTTGGCTTACATATTTATTAATGCATAATATAGTGCAGCTATTTTGTATTTAATAGGAAGTGCGTTTGTCCTTGTTTGTGGAGAATCCCATTGAATACAATGAGACTCTGCTGCTGCAGAATCTCCTTGCTGAATTCCAATGCGGAATTCCGCACGGAAATTCTGACGTGTGAATATAGCCCTACAGATACCGAGTACAGATCAATGTCACGTCATCAGCCACAACAATATGTAATATAACAGTGACAAATGAATTGGCTGTAACATATACATTCATAGTATGCATATACATTCATAGTATGCAATATCTGCCAATAACATAACTAAATCAGACCCGGTGTCTATAACTACCTGCACAGGTGAGCACAAATTAGTTTAAACCCTAAAGGACACAATGCGCCTCGGACGTAGCACACCAGGACGTCCATGTACACCCTGTGTCCCGGTGTAATGAAGCAAACTGTGTCCCTGTAGTGGAATGTGACCCTCAACACAGGGACACAGTTTTCTGCTTTACAGCCCTCTCCCTCTCACTCCATCCCCACTACCTGCTCTCACAGGGACAGAGACAAAGTTTCTCCTCACTTCTCCCAGCCTTTCTCTGCACACATCCAATATCCATCCGCTAGAAAAGACTGTTAACACCACAGTGACCAGTTACAATTCAGTTGATACTGGATATGACACAAGCCTATAACATAACTTATATACTATTGTATAACTAACCCGTCTGTGATGTGTGATATTCTCCTCAGTTCCTGCACAAGTTTCCTCCATCTTTCTGAACAATTACCAGTCGGTTAATACTCTTGGAGTCACATGGACAAATCCAGGAGGAAAAGTTGGTTATTATATAGTTAGTGTAACAGGAGCCGTCAATAACACCAAACAAACTAATACTACTCAAGTGAATTTCACAGGATTACTACCAGGCAGAGAATATATCGTCACTGTACAGACAGTCAGTGGGGACTGCAACAAGACATCTGCTCCAGTGATGGCCACTAATGCCACATGTGAGTATCCTCAGGATCTGATCTATAGTGACTCTTTATAATCATCATCATTAACCTCTGTTACAGTCACTTAAACCTGACTAAACATTTACTGTATATGTTCTCATCTGTCTGTATTTTCATCTTTTTTTGCAGATCCAACCCCACCTGGAAACATAAACTTTAACTCAATTACAACAAGTAATGTAACATTATCTTGGTCAGAACCAGTAAATATGACGGGTGTGAATAAGTCATATATTATAACCTATGGGATATTTCCTTCAACAAACTTAACTGAGACAAGTAACACAACAAATGTCACCCTGCAGAACCTGATATCTGGAAATAACTACTCCATATCTGTGGTCACAGTCGGAGTGCGGGGGTATCAGAGTTCACCTGTCAGCTCATCTTTCTGTACAAGTAGGTTTTTCTTTTAACAGTTCTTTTTTTCTTTTAGAAAAATTAATGTCTTTTATGCTATTAGACACACACTTAAATACATTTTTTGACTATTTCTCTGTCCACCAAACCACATGGGAGTATAAATCCTGATTCTACACTCTGTTATTTGCGCACAATCCCCATGTGGAAAGAAACTTCCCACTATTATAAGGTGCAAACATAAGATATCAGATACATACCAATAATAAGTATTACAAATATGGAGGACTGCTGGAGAGACGCCACGCCAACGCACGTTTGGGGATGTCCTTCGACCCCTAGGACAAAGGGCATCCCGAAACGTGCGTTGGGGTGGCATCTTTCCAGCGGTCCTCCATATTTGTAATACTTATCATTGGTATGTATCTGATCTCTTGTGTTTGCACCTGATAATAGTAGGAAGTTTCTTTCCACATGGGGATTGTGCAATAAATGGGATATGTGCCTCATATTTTGTATATGTATTTTTTAATGTGGACCTTCTGGAGTGATGCCTCTTTTCCACTCAGTGGAGATTCTCCCTTACGTGTGTTTTATTGCAAAATTAATAAATTTAATGTATATCAATAAACTTGTATGTTTTTATGAGTAACAGGTGACTCCATCCCGTTCCTTTGGTATCATTTAAGTTGCATTGGAGTGCACAGTTGGCTTACATATTTATTAATGCATAATATAGTGCAACTATTTTGTATTTAATAGGAAGTGCGTTTGTCCTTGTTTGTGGAGAATCCCATTGAATACAATGAGACTCTGCTGCTGCAGAATCTCCTTGCTGAATTCCAATGCGGAATTCAGCACGGAAATTCTTATGTGTGAATATAGCCCTACAGATACCGAGTACAGATCAATGTCACGTCATCAGCCACAACAATATGTAATATAACAGTGACAAATGAATTGGCTGTAACATATACATTCATAGTATGCAATATCTGCCAATAACATAACTAAATCAGACCCGGTGTCTATAACTACCTGCACAGGTGAGCACTAATTAGTTTAAACCCTAAAGGACACAATGCGCCTCTGACGTAGCACACCAGGACGTCCATGTACACCCTGTGTCCCGGTGTAATGAAGAAAACTGTGTCCCTGTAGTGGAATGTGACCCTCAACACAGGGACACAGTTTTCTGCTTTACAGCCCGCTCCCTCTCACTCCATCCCCACTACCTGCTCTCACAGGGACAGAGACAAAGTTTCTCCTCACTTCTCCCAGCCTTTCTCTGCACACATCCACTATCCATCCGCTAGAAAAGACTGTTAACACCACAGTGACCAGTTACAATTCAGTTGATACTGGATATGACACAAGCCTATAACATAACTTATATACTATTGTATAACTAACCCGTCTGTGATCTGTGATATTCTCCTCAGTTCCTGCACAAGTTTCCTCCATCTCTCTGAACAATTACCAGTCGGTTAATACTCTTGGAGTCACATGGACAAATCCAGGAGGAAAAGTGGATTATTATATAGTTAGTGTAACAGGAGCCGTCAATAACACAATACAAACTAATACTACACAAGTGAATTTCACAGGATTACTACCAGGCAGAGAATATACTGTCACTGTTCAGACAGTCAGTGGGGACTGCAACAAGACATCTGCTCCAGTGATGGCCACTAATGCCACATGTGAGTATCCTCAGGATCTGATCTATAGTGACTCTTTATAATCATCATCATTAACCTCGGTTACAGTCACTTAAACCTGACTAAACATTTTCTGTATATGTTCTCATCTGTCTGTATTTTCATCTTTTTTTTGCAGATCCAACCCCACCTGGAAACATAAACTTTAACTCAATTACAACAAGGAATGTGACATTATCTTGGTCAGAACCAGTAGATATGACCGGTGTGAATAAGTCATATATCATAACCTATGGGATATTTCCTTCAACAAACTTAACTGAGACAAGTAACACAACAAATGTCACCCTGCAGAACCTGATATCTGGAAATAACTACTCCATATCTGTGGTCACAGTCGGAGTGCAGGGGTATCAGAGTTCACCTGTCAGCTCATCTTTCTGTACAAGTAGGTTTTTCTTTTAACAGTTCTTTTTTTCTTTTAGAAAAATGAATGTCTTTTATGCTATTAGACACACACTTAAATACATTTTTTGACTATTTCTCTGTCCACCAAACCACATGGGAGTATAAATCCTGATTCTACACTCTGTTATTTGCGCACAATCCCCATGTGGAAAGAAACTTCCCACTATTATAAGGTGCAAACACAAGATATCAGATACATACCAATAATAAGTATTACAAATATGTAGGACTGCTGGAGAGACGCCATGCCAACGCACGTTTTGGGATGTCCTTCGACCCCTAGGACAAAGGGCATCCCGAAACGTGCGTTGGGGTGGCATCTTTCCAGCGGTCCTCCATATTTGTAATACTTATCATTGGTATGTATCTGATCTCTTGTGTTTGCACCTGATAATAGTATGTGTCACGATGCCGGCTGGCAGGAGGTGGATCCTCTGTGCCAGAGAGGGATAGCGAGGACCGTGCTAGTGGACCGGTTCTAAGACACTACAGGTTTTCACCAGAGCCCGCTGCAAAGCGGGATGGTCTTGCTGCGGCGGTAGTGACCAGGTCGTATCCACTAGCAACGGCTCACCTCTCTGGCTGCTGAAGATACAGAAGATAGGCGAGGTACAAGGGAGTAGGCAGTAGCAAGGTCGGACGTAGCAGAAGGTCGGGGGCAGGCGGCAAGGTTCGTAGTCAAGGGAGATAGCAAAGGTACTGGTACACAGGTTATAAACACACAAAGAACGCTTTCACTGGCACTAAGGCAACAAGATCCGGCAAGGGAGTGCAAGGGAGGAGACTAGATATAGCCAGGGAACAGGTGGGAACAAATTAAGCTAATTGGGCCAGGCACCAATCATTGGTGCACTGGCCCTTTAAGTCTCAGGGAGCTGGCGCGCGCGCGCCCTAGAGAGCGGAGCCGCGCGTGCCAGCACATGACAGCAGGGGACGGGAACGGGTAAGTGACCTGGGATGCGATTCGCGAGCGGGCGCGTCCCGCTGTGCGAATCGCATCCCCAACGGCCATGACAGAGCAGCGCTCCCGGTCAGCGGGACTGACCGGGGAGCTGCAGGGAAAGAGACGCCGTGAGCGCTCCGGGGAGGAGCGGGGACCCGGAGCGCTAGGCGTAACAGTACCCCCCCCCTTAGGTCTCCCCTTCTCTTTATCGGGTAACTGCCTCCCCTGGGATGAGGACACCGGGAAAGGATGGAGGGATTCCTCAACGGCAGGCAGAACCGCAGGAGTAGGAATGGGGAGAGAGGGCAGAGGGCGGGACCTGGCACGGGGCAGTGTGACACCAGGACGAGGGCCATGAGGGGACACAGAAGCTTGCCTGATGGAACTGGGAGGGGGGGAGGGGCATTTCCTGTGGCAGGCAGAGTCCTTAATGACCTTAGGGGGACCAGATACAGGAGGAACCACAGAGTTACGGCAAGGGTTACTGGGAACCGGTTTTAGACAGTTCTTGGAACAAGAGGACCCCCAACTCTTGATCTCCCCAGTGGACCAATCCAGGGTTGGGGAATGAAGTTGAAGCCAGGGAAGTCCAAGGAGAATTTCCGAGGTGCAATTGGGGAGGACCAAAAGTTCAATCCTCTCGTGGTGAGATCCGATGCTCATAAGAAGGGGCTCCGTGCGGAAACGTATGGTACAGTCCAACCTGGCTCCGTTGACCGCGGAAATGTGGAGTGGCTTGACAAGACGGGTCACAGGAATACGGAATTTATTCACAAAGGAGTCCCGAATAAAATTCCCAGAAGCTCCAGAGTCCAGGCAGGCCACGGCTGAGAGGGGAGAGCTGGCTGAAGTGGAAATCCGAACAGGTACCGTGAGACGTGGAGAAGCCGACTTGGCATCAAGAGACGCCACACCCACGAGAGCTGAGTGCGAGCGTGCGTTTCCCAGACGTGGAGGACGGATTGGGCAATCCACCAGAAAATGTTCAGTACTGGCACAGTACAAACAAAGATTCTCTTCCTTACGGCGATTCCTCTCTTCCAGGGTCAGGCGAGACCGATCCACTTGCATGGCCTCCTCGGCGGGAGGCCTAGGCGCAGATTGCAGTGGAGACTGTGGGAGAGGTGGCCAGAGATCTAAGTCTTTTTCCTGGCGGAGCTCTTGGTGCCTCTCAGAAAAACGCATGTCAATGCGAGTGGCTAGATGAATGAGTTCATGCAGGCTAGCAGGAGTCTCTCGTGCGGCCAGAACATCTTTAATGTTGCTGGATAGGCCTTTTTTAAAGGTCGCGCAGAGAGCCTCATTATTCCAGGAAAGTTCAGAAGCAAGAGTACGGAATTGTATGGCGTACTCGCCAACGGAGGAATTACCCTGGACCAGGTTCAGCAGGGCAGTCTCAGCAGAAGAGGCTCGGGCAGGTTCCTCAAAGACACTTCGAATTTCCGAGAAGAAGGAGTGAACAGAGGCAGTGACGGGGTCATTGCGGTCCCAGAGCGGTGTGGCCCATGACAGGGCTTTTCCAGACAGAAGGCTGACTACGAAAGCCACCTTAGACCTTTCAGTAGGAAACAGGTCCGACATCATCTCCAAGTGCAGAGAACATTGCGAAAGGAAGCCACGGCAAAACTTAGAGTCCCCATTAAATTTGTCCGGCAAAGACAGGCGGAGGCTAGGAGTGGCCACTCGCTGCGGAAGGGGTGCAGGAGCTGGCGGAGGAGATGATTGCTGATGAAGTTGCGACTGAAGTTGGTGCACAATGGTGGACATTTCTGACATCTGGTGGGTTAGATGGGCGATCTGTCGGGCTTGCTGGGCGACCACCGTGGTGATATCAGAGGCAACTGGCAGGGGAACCTCAGCGGGATCCATGGCCGGATCTACTGTCACGATGCCGGCTGGCAGGAGGTGGATCCTCTGTGCCAGAGAGGGATAGCGAGGACCGTGCTAGTGGACCGGTTCTAAGACACTACAGGTTTTCACCAGAGCCCGCCGCAAAGCGGGATGGTCTTGCTGCGGCGGTAGTGACCAGGTCGTATCCACTAGCAACGGCTCACCTCTCTGGCTGCTGAAGATACAGAAGATAGGCGAGGTACAAGGGAGTAGGCAGTAGCAAGGTCGGACGTAGCAGAAGGTCGGGGGCAGGCGGCAAGGTTCGTAGTCAAGGGAGATAGCAAAGGTACTGGTACACAGGTTATAAACACACAAAGAACGCTTTCACTGGCACTAAGGCAACAAGATCCGGCAAGGGAGTGCAAGGGAGGAGACTAGATATAGCCAGGGAACAGGTGGGAACAAATTAAGCTAATTGGGCCAGGCACCAATCATTGGTGCACTGGCCCTTTAAGTCTCAGGGAGCTGGCGCGCGCGCGCCCTAGAGAGCGGAGCCGCGCGCGCCAGCACATGACAGCAGGGGACGGGAACGGGTAAGTGACCTGGGATGCGATTCGCGAGCGGGCGCGTCCCGCTGTGCGAATCGCATCCCCAACGGCCATGACAGAGCAGCGCTCCCGGTCAGCGGGACTGACCGGGGAGCTGCAGGGAAAGAGACGCCGTGAGCGCTCCGGGGAGGAGCGGGGACCCGGAGCGCTAGGCGTAACAGTATGAAGTTTCTTTTCACATGGGGATTGTGCAATAAATGGGATATGTGCCTCATATTTTGTATATGTATTTTTTAATGTGGACCTTCTGGAGTGATGCCTCTTTTCCACTCAGTGTAGATTCTCCCTTACGTGTGTTTTATTGCAAAATTAATAAATTTAATGTATATCAATAAACTTGTATGTTTTTATGAGTAACAGGTGGCTCCATCCCGTTCCTTTGGTATCATTTAAGTTGCATTGGAGTGCACAGTTGGCTTACATATTTATTAATGCATAATATAGTGCAGCTATTTTGTATTTAATAGGAAGTGCGTTTGTCCTTGTTTGTGGAGAATCCCATTGAATACAATGAGACTCTGCTGCTGCAGAATCTCCTTGCTGAATTCCAATGCGGAATTCAGCACGGAAATTCTTATGTGTGAATATAGCCCTACAGATACCGAGTACAGATCAATGTCACGTCATCAGCCACAACAATATGTAATATAACAGTGACAAATGAATTGGCTGTAACATATACATTCATAGTATGCATATACATTCATAGTATGCAATATCTGCCAATAACATAACTAAATCAGACCCGGTGTCTATAACTACCTGCACAGGTGAGCACTAATTAGTTTAAACCCTAAAGGACACAATTCGCCTCTGACGTAGCACACCAGGACGTCCATGTACGCCCTGTGTCCCGGTGTAATGAAGAAAACTGTGTCCCTGTAGTGGAATGTGACCCTCAACACAGGGACACAGTTTTCTGCTTTACAGCCCGCTCCCTCTCACTCCATCCCCACTACCTGCTCTCACAGGGACGGAGACAAAGTTTCTCCTCACTTCTCCCAGCCTTTCTCTGCAAACATCCACTATCCGTCCGCTAGAAAAGACTGTTAACACCACAGTGACCAGTTACAATTCAGTTGATACTGGATATGACACAAGCCTATAACATAACTTATATACTATTGTATAACTAACCTGTCTGTGATCTGTGATATTCTCCTCAGTTCCTGCACAAGTTTCCTCCATCTCTCTGAACAATTACCAGTCGGTTAATACTCTTGGAGTCACATGGACAAATCCAGGAGGAAAAGTGGATTATTATATAATTAGTGTAACAGGAGCCGTCAATAACACAATACAAACTACTACTACACAAGTGAATTTCACAGGATTACTACCAGGCAGAGAATATACTGTCACTGTACAGACAGTCAGTGGGGACTGCAGACAGACATCTGCTCCAGTGATAGAGGCCACATGTGAGTATCTGATCTACAGTATAATGACTTTTTATAATCATCATCATTCACCTCAGTTCCTGTCCCTTTTACCTTATTATACATTTGCTGTCTATGTTCTCATCTGTCTGTATTTGATTATTTTTTTTGTGTAGGTCCAACCCCACCTGAAAACATAAACTTTAGCTCAATTACAACAAGGAATTTGACATTATCTTGGTCAGAACCAGTAAATATGACCGGTGTGAATAAGTCATATATTATAACCTATGGGATATTTCCTTCAACAAACTTAACTGAGACAAGTAACACAACAAATGTCACCCTGCAGAACCTGATATCTGGAAGTAACTACTCCATATCTGTGGTCACAGTCGGAGTGCGGGGGTATCAGAGTTCACCTGTCAGCTCATCTGTCTATACAAGTAGGTTTTTTGTTAAGTAGTGTTTTTTTTTTCTTTTAGCAAAATAAATGTAATTTATGCTATTAGACACACATATGAACATATAGTTTTTTTTTGGCTATTTCTCTTTCAACCGCATAGTAGTAAGAGTACTGATTCTACGGTAAATACATGTGTGCACTATGTCTGTTACAATTATTTTGTATACTGTAGCTGGTTCGACTGCTGATTCTACCGGATGTCTAAAATTGTTACTAAGTATAATGTCAACTGGAATTTACAGGATATATGCAATTATAACTGGTATATGTAAATATAACATATTTGATGTGCACAGACTATGGATATGATATGTGCTGGTCTATTAATTGGTTGGATCAGGTTACATTGTGTTATATAATTTTATAA
Source organism: Hyla sarda (assembly GCF_029499605.1). NCBI lineage: Eukaryota > Metazoa > Chordata > Amphibia > Anura > Hylidae > Hyla > Hyla sarda. The sequence goes on from NC_079194.1 coordinate 295,515,600, forward strand.
AGTGTAATAAATATAGTGCCAGCCAATATAGAAGCCCTGGTTAGAGACTGTCCAATAATCCAGCAAGCAGATCACTGCAGCACACCAACATTCCAAAAGTGACGTTTATTCCATCAAGAAGTGTATGAACACGGTTTTTGTCAAAAAAGGCTGGATGAGTCAGATGAAATGTCACCATGTTAAGACACTGCTTGATGGAATAAACATCCCTTTTTTCCTTTGGAAATTTTGGTGTGCTGCACTAATATGTTTGCTTTCTGTCTATCTACACTACAGTATATGGAGAAAAGTATTGGGCTCCCTCCACATTACACATCCAGGATGATTTAGGATGTCCCATTTTAAATCAATAGGCATTAATATGAAGTTGGTCCACCCTTACAGGTATAACAACTTCTATTCTTCTGGAAAGACTTTATACAAGAATTTGAGTTTTCTGTGGGAATATTTGCCCATTCATCCATAAGAGCGTTATTTGTAAGGTCAGACATTGGTGATAAGAGGATTTGGCTCATCTAGTTCATCCCAAAGGTTTTGGATGGGGTTGAGGTCTGGGCTTTGTGCGTCCAGTCAAATTGTTATACTCTAGACTCCCCCTCCATGTCTTTATGGACCCTCTGTCTGCACATAGTAGGAAACTTCCAGCAGGCTGGGAGATTGCAGGAACTCTGGACGATCACTTTATCTGTGTGTGTTCATTACTAGTGACATCTGTCTCAGCCCTTTATACAGTGGTCCCTTAAAGAGTACCTGTCACTAAACTAAACTTTTAGTATTGTTACGCCGAGCGCTCCGGGTCCCCGCTCCTCCCCGGAGCGCTCACTTCACTCTCTCCGCTGCAGCGCTCCGGTCACGTCCTCTGACCCGGGGCGCTGCGATCCCGCTGCCAGCCGGGATGCGATTCGCGATGCGGGTAGCGCCCGCTCGCGATGCGCACCCCGGCTCCCCTACCTGACTCGCTCCCCGTCTGTCCTGTCCCGGCGCGCGCGGCCCCGCTCCCTAGGGCGCGCGCGCGCCGGGTCTCTGCGATTTAAAGGGCCACTGCGCCGCTGATTGGCGCAGTGGTTCCAATTAGGGTAATCACCTGTGCACTTCCCTATATTACCTCACTTCCCTTGCACTCCCTTGCCGGATCTTGTTGCCTTAGTGCCAGTGAAAGCGTTCCTTGTGTGTTCCTTGCCTGTGTTTCCAGACCTTCTGCCGTTGCCCCTGACTACGATCCTTGCTGCCTGCCCCGACCTTCTGCTACGTCCGACCTTGCTTCTGCCTACTCCCTTGTACCGCGCCTATCTTCAGCAGCCAGAGAGGTGAGCCGTTGCTAGTGGATACGACCTGGTCACTACCGCCGCAGCAAGACCATCCCGCTTTGCGGCGGGCTCTGGTGAAAACCAGTAGTGGCTTAGAACCGGTCCACTAGCACGGTCCACGCCAATCCCTCTCTGGCACAGAGGGTCCACTACCTGCCAGCCGGCATCGTGACAGTAGATCCGGCCATGGATCCCGCTGAAGTTCCTCTGCCAGTTGTCGCTGACCTCACCACGGTGGTCGCCCAGCAGTCACAACAGATAGCGCAACAAGGCCAACAGCTGTCTCAACTGACCGTTATGCTACAACAGTTACTACCACAGCTTCAGCAGTCATCTCCTCCGCCAGCTCCTGCACCTCCTCCGCAGCGAGTGGCCGCTCCTGGGATACGCTTATCCTTGCCGGATAAATTTGATGGGGACTCTAAGTTTTGCCGTGGCTTTCTTTCCCAATGTTCCCTGCATCTGGAGATGATGTCGGACCTGTTTCCCACTGAAAGGTCTAAGGTGGCTTTCGTAGTCAGTCTTCTGTCCGGAAAAGCCCTGTCATGGGCCACACCGCTCTGGGACCACAATGACCCCGTCACTGCCTCTGTACACTCCTTCTTCTCGGAAATCCGAAGTGTCTTTGAGGAACCTGCCCGAGCCTCTTCTGCTGAGACTGCCCTGTTGAACCTGGTCCAGGGTAATTCTTCCGTTGGCGAGTATGCCGTACAGTTCCGTACACTTGCTTCAGAATTGTCCTGGAATAATGAGGCCCTCTGCGCGACCTTCAAAAAAGGCCTATCCAGCAACATTAAAGATGTTCTGGCCGCACGAGAAATTCCTGCTAATCTACATGAACTTATTCACCTAGCCACTCGCATTGACATGCGTTTTTCCGAAAGGCGTCAGGAACTCCGCCAAGATATGGACTCTGTTCGCACGAGGCGTTTCTCCTCCTCGGCTCCTCTCTCCTCTGGTCCCCTGCAATCTGTTCTTGTGCCTTCCGCCGTGGAGGCTATGCAGGTCGACCGGTCTCGCCTGACACCTCAAGAGAGGACACGACGCCGTATGGAGAACCTCTGCCTGTACTGTGCTAGTACCGAACACTTCCTGAGGGATTGTCCTATCCGTCCTCCCCGCCTGGAAAGACGTACGCTGACTCCGCACAAAGGTGAGACAGTCCTTGATGTCTACTCTGCTTCTCCACGTCTTACAGTGCCTGTGCGGATGTCTGCCTCTGCCTTCTCCTTCCCTGCTGTGGCCTTCTTGGACTCTGGATCTGCAGGAAATTTTATTTTGGCCTCTCTCGTCAACAGGTTCAACATCCCGGTGACCAGTCTCGCCAGACCCCTCTACATCAATTGTGTAAATAATGAAAGATTGGACTGTACCATACGTTTCCGCACGGAGCCCCTTCTTATGAGCATCGGATCTCATCATGAGAGGATTGAACTTTTGGTCCTCCCCAATTGCACCTCAGAAATTCTCCTTGGACTTCCCTGGCTTCAACTTCATTCCCCAACCCTGGATTGGTCCACTGGGGAGATCAAGAGTTGGGGGTCCTCTTGTTCCAAGAACTGTCTAAAACCGGTTCCCAGTAACCCTTGCCGTAACTCTGTGGTTCCTCCTGTAACCGGTCTCCCTAAGGCCTATATGGACTTCGCGGATGTTTTCTGCAAAAAACAAGCTGAGACTCTACCTCCTCACAGGCCTTATGATTGCCCTATCGACCTCCTCCCGGGCACTACTCCACCCCGGGGCAGAATTTATCCTCTCTCTGCCCCAGAGACTCTTGCCATGTCCGAATACGTCCAGGAGAATCTAAAAAAGGGCTTTATCCGTAAATCCTCCTCTCCTGCCGGAGCCGGATTTTTCTTTGTGTCCAAAAAAGATGGCTCCCTACGTCCTTGCATTGACTACCGCGGTCTTAATAAAATCACGGTTAAGAACCGCTACCCCTTACCCCTCATCTCTGAACTCTTTGATCGCCTCCAAGGTGCCCACATCTTCACTAAATTGGACTTAAGAGGCGCCTATAACCTCATCCGCATCAGAGAGGGGGACGAGTGGAAAACGGCATTTAACACCAGAGATGGACACTTTGAGTATCTGGTCATGCCCTTTGGACTGTGCAATGCCCCTGCCGTCTTCCAAGACTTTGTCAATGAAATTTTTCGTGATCTGTTATACTCCTGTGTTGTTGTATATCTGGACGATATCCTAATTTTTTCTGCCAATCTAGAAGAACACCGCCAGCATGTCCGTATGGTTCTTCAGAGACTTCGTGACAACCAACTCTATGCCAAAATTGAGAAATGTCTGTTTGAATGCCAATCTCTTCCTTTTCTAGGATATTTGGTCTCTGGCCAGGGACTACAGATGGATCCAGACAAACTCTCTGCCGTCTTAGATTGGCCACGCCCCTCCGGACTCCGTGCTATCCAACGCTTTTTGGGGTTCGCCAATTATTACAGGCAATTTATTCCACATTTTTCTACCATTGTGGCTCCTATCGTGGCTTTAACCAAAAAAAATGCTGATCCCAAGTCCTGGCCTCCTCAAGCAGAAGACGCCTTTAAACGACTCAAGTCTGCCTTTTCTTCGGCTCCCGTGCTCTCCAGACCTGACCCTTCCAAACCCTTCCTATTGGAGGTTGATGCCTCCTCAGTGGGAGCTGGAGCTGTTCTTCTACAAAAAAATTCTTCCGGGCATGCTGTCACTTGTGGTTTTTTCTCTAGGACCTTCTCTCCAGCGGAGAGGAACTACTCCATCGGGGATCGAGAGCTTCTAGCCATTAAGTTAGCACTTGAGGAATGGAGGCATCTGCTGGAGGGATCAAGATTTCCTGTTATTATCTACACCGACCACAAGAACCTCTCCTACCTCCAGTCTGCCCAACGGCTGAATCCTCGCCAGGCCCGGTGGTCTCTGTTCTTTGCCCGATTTAATTTTGAGATTCACTTTCGTCCTGCCGATAAGAACATTAGGGCCGATGCTCTCTCTCGTTCCTCGGATGCCTCAGAAGTTGATCTCCCTCCGCAACACATCATTCCACCTGACTGCCTGATCTCTACTTCTCCTGCCTCCATCGGGCAGACTCCTCCAGGAAAGACCTTTGTTTCTCCACGCCAACGCCTCGGAATCCTCAAATGGGGTCACTCCTCCCATCTCGCAGGTCATGCGGGCATCAAGAAATCTGTGCAACTCATCTCCCGCTTCTATTGGTGGCCGACTCTGGAGACGGATGTTGGGGACTTTGTGCGAGCCTGCACTATCTGTGCCCGGGATAAGACTCCTCGCCAGAAGCCCGCTGGTTTTCTTCATCCTCTGCCTGTCCCCGAACAGCCTTGGTCTCTGATTGGTATGGATTTTATTACTGATTTACCCCCTTCCCGTGGCAACACTGTTATTTGGGTGGTCGTTGATCGATTCTCCAAAATGGCACATTTCATCCCTCTTCCTGGTCTTCCTTCTGCGCCTCAGTTGGCTAAACAATTTTTTGTACACATTTTTCGTCTTCACGGGTTGCCTACGCAGATTGTCTCGGATAGAGGTGTCCAATTCGTGTCTAAATTCTGGAGGGCTCTCTGTAAACAACTCAAGATTAAATTAAATTTTTCCTCTGCATATCATCCCCAGTCCAATGGACAAGTAGAAAGAATTAACCAGATCTTGGGTGATTATTTGCGACATTTTGTTTCCTCCCGCCAGGATGACTGGGCAGATCTCCTTCCATGGGCCGAATTCTCGTATAACTTCAGGGTCTCTGAATCTTCCTCCAAATCCCCATTTTTCGTGGTGTACGGCCGTCACCCTCTTCCCCCCCTCCCTACCCCCTTGCCCTCTGGTCTGCCCGCTGTGGATGAAATTTCTCGTGACCTTTCCATTATATGGAGAGAGACCCAAAATTCTCTCTTACAGGCTTCTTCACGCATGAAGAGGTTCGCGGATAAGAAAAGAAGAGCTCCCCCCGTTTTTTCCCCTGGAGACAAGGTATGGCTCTCCGCTAAATATGTCCGCTTCCGTGTCCCTAGCTACAAGTTGGGACCACGCTATCTTGGTCCTTTCAAAATTTTGTGTCAAATTAATCCTGTCTCTTATAAACTTCTTCTTCCTCCTTCTCTTCGTATCCCTAATGCCTTTCACGTCTCTCTTCTCAAACCACTCATCCTCAACCGTTTTTCTCCCAAATCTGTTCCTCCCACTCCTGTTTCCGGCTCCTCGGACGTCTTCTCGGTCAAGGAAATTTTGGCTGCCAAAAAGGTCAGAGGGAAAAAATTTTTTTTAGTAGACTGGGAGGGTTGTGGTCCTGAAGAGAGATCCTGGGAACCTGAGGACAACATCCTTGACAAAAGTCTGCCCCTCAGGTTCTCAGGCTCCAAGAAGAGGGGGAGACCCAAGGGGGGGGGTACTGTTACGCCGAGCGCCCCGGGTCCCCGCTCCTCCCCGGAGCGCTCACTTCACTCTCTCCGCTGCAGCGCTCCGGTCACGTCCTCTGACCCGGGGCGCTGCGATCCCGCTGCCAGCCGGGATGCGATTCGCGATGCGGGTAGCGCCCGCTCGCGATGCGCACCCCGGCTCCCCTACCTGACTCGCTCCCCGTCTGTCCTGTCCCGGCGCGCGCGGCCCCGCTCCCTAGGGTGCGCGCGCGCCGGGTCTCTGCGATTTAAAGGGCCACTGCGCCGCTGATTGGCGCAGTGGTTCCAATTAGGGTAATCACCTGTGCACTTCCCTATATTACCTCACTTCCCTTGCACTCCCTTGCCGGATCTTGTTGCCTTAGTGCCAGTGAAAGCGTTCCTTGTGTGTTCCTTGCCTGTGTTTCCAGACCTTCTGCCGTTGCCCCTGACTACGATCCTTGCTGCCTGCCCCGACCTTCTGCTACGTCCGACCTTGCTTCTGCCTACTCCCTTGTACCGCGCCTATCTTCAGCAGCCAGAGAGGTGAGCCGTTGCTAGTGGATACGACCTGGTCACTACCGCCGCAGCAAGACCATCCCGCTTTGCGGCGGGCTCTGGTGAAAACCAGTAGTGGCTTAGAACCGGTCCACTAGCACGGTCCACGCCAATCCCTCTCTGGCACAGAGGGTCCACTACCTGCCAGCCGGCATCGTGACAAGTATATTGTTCCTTATTTTATTATAAGACCCTTTGCTATTTACTTGCTGTTAACATTTTCAACCTTTATATGTTTTTAATGTGATTGAAAAAACAGCCACTAGGTGGCTCTGTTCTGTTGTTCCCAAACAGTTAGTTTGGTCTCCATCCGGACTTGCAGAAGTCCAAACTGAGGAAGTGCATGCGGGGCATAACCGGGCACAGCTCTCGCAGGCTTCAGTGATTTCGCCCCTGCTGGGGAATACCCACTTTCTCATTCTGGCAGCTCACACAATGTGAGCAAGGGGTAAAGTATGATACAGAGCTTTTTAAAGCTCGGATATTTTTTTGAGGGCAGGAGGGGTGTTAGGAGTAGTTAGTGAATATAATCTGAGTTAGTTTAGTAAATATGGTTTGATGACAGGTACTCTTTAAGTTCCAATATTAATTGGTCACAGGATGACCATAGTATGTTGAAACCTTAACTCTATGGAAACCTGGTAATTGGTTCTGAAGGCCCAAAGTGTCTTCCATAAATAGAAAAAGGGGAGGATTAAAGAAAAATAACTAATACAGATACAGCAAGTCTTTACATATAAAAGTGAGAAAGATCTGCTGGGAGCTGTAATCACTGTCTATGTAGAGGACAGGAGCTTCTTCAGTGTCCTGTACAGTACACACAGTGTCCTAGAAAAGTAAAATGGAGCCGCCCTCCCCTGGTGTCCAAAGGAGCAGCTAACCATGATATGGGTAAAGAGTAGTACAGAACATGTAGTATCTACCTGTACTGTAGAGAGGCACAACCTGTAATGCAGGTGTTTTAAAAGTGAAATGCCCGTTCTGATTGGTCAGTTCTTTCAGCCATTGACACATTTTGCATATCTGGTCTGTCTGTAAGATTGAATGTTGAGTCTGGTTTTAAGTTCCAATGGTCCAAAAAAGACCATTGTATGTTGGAAATATTTTAACCTGAGGCCATTGTTAGTTTAGGGACCACTGTATGTCTGAGCCTCCCTCCTTACAGTGGGAGCAGGACCTTTGATCATGTGCAGTCAAAGTAAGCCATGTGAGCAGGATAAGAACTAGAAAGTGATTAAAGGGAAGTTTGTGTATCTGTCTGAGAGTGTATGTAATTGTGTGTGTGTGTATATATATATATATGATTGTGTATATGATTGTGTGTGTGTCTGTGTGTGTGTGGTAATCAGCTGATCATCCTGGGACAGCATTTTTAAAATGAGTTGTCTCTGCAACCGCAACACAAGTGTCAGCCTATTCTTTCCTTACAGTTTCTAGAAGTGATTGTGCTGCACAACTTGAACCATGAGCATGCTGATTGTGTCCAATATAAATGTTCAATGAGGAAATTCTATATATTTATACATATATATATATATATATATATATATATATATATATATATATAGTTCATCTAAATGTTTCCTTTTTATGCTTATGACAAATGGATTAATTATAATGAATTATTATTATTTAACTCCTTTAGGATGAAGGGTGTACAGGTATGCGCTTGCGTCCTGGTACTTAAGGACCAAGGGCGTACCTGTATGCCCTCCGGCTTGCCGGTCACAGCTGCCCACCGGGTGGTGATCGGAATGGGATGCCTGCTGAAATCGTTCAGCAGGCATCCCGGGACAATGCCTAGGAGGGTCCCATAATGCGATCACCCTGATTCACTGGTCAATTCTGAATGGCAAATCAGAGCTTTTCCAGGCCAATCGGGTCCCCGGTGACCCGGTGGTTCGAGAAAAATACAGTAATCAGTCTTCGAGACAGTACCAATCACTGTGAAGTGTAGGACTGATGTGGCAGTGGTGCCACCTCCTTCTACAGCTGCTATTTGTCGGTTGGGAGTTGTAGTTTGGCAACTCCCCAAAAAAATAAACTCCCAAAAAAAAAAAATTTGTTTTATCGGGTTTATAGTGAAGTTTTTTCCGCTGCTGGTTTAAGATGTGGCACATTTTCCGCCGCAGCTCGAACTCCCATTGGGGAACTCGCTGTAAACCGACCGTGTGCATGTACCCTTAAAATACAACACTACACTTACACAAAATGAAGAGTAAAAGACATACACACACCTTTACACTGTTACCCCCCCCCCCCAATAAAAAATTAATAACGTATCTTGCGGCACTGTTACCTAAACAGAGCCACCAGCAGTTGCAAAACAACAACTTCAAGCATTACAGGACAACCATTGACTGTCCAGGCATGTTGGGAGTTTTGCAACAACTGAAGGCACCCTGTTTAGGAAGCACTACCGTAGGGTATATTTGGTGGAGGCAAACCCGGAGGCAAACGCTATGCTTGCATCAGGGTCTGTCTCTATGCAAATCCCTAGTTTAGGCCTCAAATGCTCATGGTGCTCTCTCACTCTGGAGCCCTGTCGTATTTCAAGGCAACAATTTAGTGCCACATATTGGGTATTTGCGTACTCGGGAGAAATTGCATTACAAATTTTGGAGGGCTTTTTCTCCTTTCACCCCTTATGAAAAGGAAAAGTTGGGGCAACAACTTTTTACACTAATATGCTGGTGTTGCCCCTTTATTTTCGTTTTCACAAGAGGTAAAAGAAGAAAAAGACCCCCAAAACTTGTAATGCAGTTTCTCCCGAGTACAGAAATACCGCATATGTGGATGCAAAGCGATCTGCGGGCACATATAATGGCTCAGGAGTGAGAGCGCACCATGTACATTTGAGACCTCAATTGGTGATTTGCACAGGGGTGGCTGGTAGTTGCAGCGGTTCTGGCATTAACGCAAAAAAAAACACCCACATTTTGGAGACTACACCCCTCAAGGAATGTTATTAGGGGTGCAGTGAGCATGTACACCCCACAGGTGTCTAACAGATTTTTGGAACAGTGGTCCATGAAAATTAAAAATTTTAATTGAGGGGTGTAGTTTCCTAAATGGGGTCACATGTGGAGGGGGGGTTCACTGTTCTGGCACCATGGGGCTTTGTAAATGCACATGACCCCTGACTTCAATTTCAGCAAAATTCTCTCTCTAAAAAACAAATTTTGCTCCTTAAAGGGGTACTCCAGGGGAAAAAATTTTTTCCCCTAATAACTGGCTCCAGAAAGTTAAATAGATTTGTAAATTACTTCTATTTAACCCCTTAAGGACGCAGGGTTTTTCAGTTTTTGCATTTTGGTTTTTTCCTCCTTACCTTTTAAATCATAACCCTTTAAATTTTCCACCTAAAAATCCATATTATGGCTTATTTTTTGCGTCACCTATTCTACTTTGCAGTGACATTAGTCATTTTACCCAAAATCCACGGCGAAATGGAAAAAAAAATCATTGTGTGACAAAGCCGAAGAAAAAATGCCATTTCTCTATCGGCTCCATTGGGGGACACAGACCATGGGTGTATGCTGCTGTCTCTAGGAGGCTTGACACTATGGCAACAAAAAAAGCCGGCTCCTCCCAGCAGGATATACCCGCCTCCAGGCCCTGAACTAATCAGTTTTAGCTTAGTGTCTTAAGGAGTTAGACATGGTCTGGAGTTCTCCCCAGACCAGGTCTTATGTTTTATTATTTTCCTAGATTTAGGGATGTGTTAGGTTTTTTATTCCGTTTTCTTTCCTGTTTTCCGGTGGGGACTCAGGAACTGTGGCTCACTGTTTCCCCATTGCGATTGAGGGGGCAGGCATCTTGGATGTACTGTTAACCCCCTTGCCAAAGGTCAGCGCCTGGGGTTGTACCTCATGGGTCCGGGTCCCCCTACCTCCCTGCTCGCCTCGCTCGCACATGGTAGCCCAGCATGATGCAGGTGACAAAAAGCTGGCTGAAGACTTCTTAGGAAGACTTCATGAGGTAAGTTTTTCTGACTAAGGTGAGTATTTTCCCCTTTTTTCTGTAGGTGAAGATTTTCAACATCTGGAGACCCCCAATTTTTGGCCCACTCTTTTACATGGGGACTGTTGGGGCTGGCCAGGAGGGATTTCCCTCCTTTTCTTTATGGGGGGTTCTTTATTATATTGTGGCTGAGCAGGCATGTATGTGTGGTGTTTCACAGTTATTATGTGTGGTGGTGTTTCACAGTATTACCGTGGCTGCATGAGGCAGCCGAGGCGCATAACTCTCCTTGCGGGCGCTCGGCGCCCCCGTTCTTACTTTCATTTTGGCAGCGCGTCTGCCGGCAGTATCTCGCCCACTCCCTCCCTTCCCCTGCTCGGGGCCAGGAGCGAGCACTATTAGGGACCGGGCTACATATTTTTTACTGCGGGCACTCGGCGCCTGTTCTTACCTTCGTTTCGGCAGCGCGGCTGCCGACAGTAAACCTCGCCCTCTCCCTCCCTTTCACCGCAGGCGCATATGCTTTCGCATATGCGCTCGGGAGCGGGCGCCATTAAGGTCCGGCCTGTATTTACTTTGGCGGCCCGGTGGGCGTTGACTCCGCCCACCCAGAGCCGCCAAAGCCTTCATAAGGGCGCGAACTAAGCCCCAATCAGCGCTGTGCGCGTGCATAGGGATTTTTATTGCAGGGCCAATCACAGAGCCCTTGTGTTTAGCACAGCCCCCTCTGGCTATTGGTTCAGAGGTTTTCTCATGTCAGCTGCAGTTCTCATGGGCATTGCAAAATGCTAATCATAGCTGCCTTAGGGACAAAGGTTGTAACTTAAAAAATGTCCGGTTCTGCTGAACCACTTGTTCGGCCTGCACCACTGCTCCCCCAGACCCCCCTGCTATTCTATCCCGGTTGTTCTTCCAGACCCGGTGGGTTTGGTCGCCCCTCCAGCCTGGGTTCCCTCCCTCTGCCAGTCCATATCCGACTTGGCTCAGGTCTCCCGGTATGTGGTGACTGCCTTGGAGAGGCCCTCCCTACACTGGCCCTCCGGAGGGTCCCGCTCCCCCCCCTATACTGCCGCTCTCGCAGCATCATAGGGGTTTTCATCTGACTCATCCCCCGAGTCTTTGGGCAGGCACGGGCGCTCCCCTCACAGGCATCGCCCCATTGCTCCCACTTGTAGCATGCGTGGCTCCCCTAGTGGACGCTCCAATGGTCGCCGCTCTGGCTCTCCAGACCCGTGTACCAGGTCAGTCTCTCCCTCTTCCAGGGCCACCTCACACGTTCACATTCACCTGGATAACTTGTGGATGAAGTTTTCGATCGGCCTCTGACTCAAAGGACTGCACGGATATGTCGTACATGGTGCACTCATTGGTTTCGGCCATAAGAGACACCTTCCATTTAGAGGACCCAGGAACTTCGGACGTGGCTCCAGAAGTTCCCTTTCATTGTGCCGACCCCTTCCCTTCGAGCTGCCTGACCTCGTTCCCATTCTCCCGGAGAACTTGTGGATGAGGTTTCCGATTTGGCCTCCGACTCTGAGCAACACACGGATATGCCTGATGTGATGTACACCTCCCATCTAAAGGACCCAGGAACTTCGGACGTTGCTCCAGAAGTCTCCTTTCTTTGTGCCTATCCGCAACCCAGGACTTTCAGCTCTCACGCTGAATTTGACGCCCTGCTGGAATCCGCCTGGATGCACCCTGACAAGAAGTTTCAGGAAACGAAGAAGGCTCAGGCACGGTATCCCTTCGCCAAGGACCTCCTCTCCAACTGTAGATCCACCGGTCTCCCGCCTCTCTAAGGCGTCTACCCTGCCGTTGGCCGATGCGGCTGCCTTCAAGGATTCAGCGGACAAGAAGGTGGAAACCTTGGCTAAATTTGCTTTTGTGACAGCAGGTTTCTCACTAGCTCTCCATTGCTCCTCAGCTGGAGATTTTCTGTGTTCTGCTTCCATGTGCAACCGCTGGGCTGCTTTTGCCACTGGCTACCTGTTAGCCCTCCGTTGCTCCATGTGCCTTATTGCCTGGAAAGCGGTCACCGCCTTAGGAAGTGAGGCAATGGACGAAAAGAGCTCCTTACTGCCTCTGGATAAGGCTCGCAGAACCACTTTGTCAGAAGTCCTTCTCTTTCCGGTCCTGTGGACCCTTGATACCAACAAGGGTCCAGTCAGGCGCCTTCACGGGCAGGGGGCTCCCTCTTTCCTAACCTGTCCCTACCGGAGGTCGGCTAACCATTCCGGACATTTGCGGCCCCATCAGGCACCTGTAGGTCTACTTCGGACTGAAGGGTCGCCCCCACCCGCTTACTTTTCACGGGTGGTTGGTCGTCTCTTACTCTGGCGGGATGCCTGGACCACGCACATTCAGGATCGAATTTGCCTCCCTTCCTTGGGATTGCTTTTTCCTTCCCGGACCTCCCGGTCCCCCTCTCTAGCGAAGGCAGTTTGGGGCGCGCTCCAGTTCCCTTTCATCCACGGAGTAATTGTCCAGGTTCCTTCAGGGGGTCGTTTTCGAGGTTTTCATTCCAACCTCTTTGTGGTCCCCAAGAAAGGCGTTTCTTACCTCTGCTTTGCATTTCCGGACAGTCATTTTCTATTGTGGCTCTCCACTTCGGTCTGGCCACTTCTCCGCGGGCCCTTACCAAGGTGCTGGCACCTGTGATAGCCCTTTTACGGACAAGAGTGGTTTCGGTGATTCCTTACTTGGACGACCTCCTGATCAGAGCTCCAACCAGGGCCCAGAATCTGGAGTGTCTTAGTCTCCACCTTTGGACTTTGTCTCACTTCGGGTGGATGGTCAATCAGGACAAGTCTAACCTCTCTCCTGGGGCTCCAATTCGACGCGGCCTCAGCCCGCTTCGACTCCGTCGAATAATCGGCTGACTCTCTTGTCAGGAGTCCGATGACTTTGGCACCCTACTCCAGTTTCCATTGGCTTTTACATGGATGTCCTGGGTCGGTTGGTGGCGGCCGTGCCATTTGCCCAGCTTCATCACCGACCTCTTCAACTGGTGATTCTCTTCCGGTGGGACAGGTCTCCTTTGTCTCTCGACCGCAAGTTCCTTCTCTCGGCAGTCTTGTCGGTCCCTTCTATGGTGGCTACGTTTCCCCGTGCTTTTTCAGGGGTGCTCCTTTCTGCCCCTTCCTACCAGTCTGTCGGACTGGGGAGGTGTTTTCAAGGACCGGCCTGTCTGGGCCTTGGTCCCCCGAGAAGTCCTCCTCCCCATCAACATGTTGGGACTAGAGCAACTCTATCTTTGCTTGCTTCGTTGGGAAATTCCCTTCTGGGCGGGGCTCAGCTTTCTGGCCATCTCTGCGATCTTCATTCCGGACATACCCAACTGGGAAGTGGTCTGTCCCAGCCGGTTCTTAGCCGTCCGAGGCGAGTGGTCCTACATCCGGAGGGGTTTGCAGTGACCTGCAACCTCTGGGGCGCTCCAGGCTTGGACCTCTGCACGTCCGCCACAACCGAAGCGTTCCTCTCCCTTGGTCGGGCTTTGCCCTCCTCTTCCTCTCATTCCAGGGTCCTGAGGAAACTCACAGCAGAGGGCGTTCCCGCCATTCTTGTGGCCCAGACTGGCCCCGGTGGGTGTGGTATGTCGCGGTCAGGCTCCTAACGACTTGCTGTGCCTTCCCTCTCGCCCGGACCTCCCATCTCAGGTCCCCTGTGCCACCCCTGTTTACCGTCTCTGCTTTTGACAGAGTGGCGGTTGAGACCGCGGTTCTAAGGACCCGCGGTTTTCTCTTCCCAAGTGGTTCGCACCATACTGAGGGCTCGCAAGCATTCCTCTGCAAATAATTACCACCATACCTGGCAGTCTGTCTTCCGTTGGTGTGAAACTCAGCCTTTTTCTCCGGTCGTGGTTTTCCTTTCCCCGACCGCTTTTCCCTTCCAGTAAGGGCTGGTCCAAGGCTTGGCTCTCAGCTCCCTTAAGGGTCAAAGTTGACCCTTTCAGTTCTTTTTCAACATCCTCTTGCGTTCATTTCTCATGTCCAGACCTGCTTCAGGGAGTGGCACACGCTGCCCCTCCTTATCGGTCCCCTTCTTCCCTTGGGATTTACACTTGGTCTTAGGTGCCCTGCAAGGCACTCCTCTTGAACTTCTCAGGGACGTTCCTCCTCGCCTTCTTCCCTGGAAGGTGGCGTTCCTTAAGGTGGGCGTGCTCTTACCTTGTTAGGAGGGTGTTAGAGCTGGCAGCTCTCCTACCGTTCTCCCTTCCTGGTTGTCTACCAGGACATGTTGTTTTCCGTCCAGGTCCGTCCTTCTTTTGGCTCATTCCACCCATTGGGTTTTGGCTCATTCCACCCATTTTTCGGGGCCTCCTGGGCCCTCCACTATGTGGCTTCGGCCCCGCAGTTCTGTAAAGTGACCACACGGTTGTCTTTGCTCATCTTCACAAGGTTCTACCAGATTCATAACTTTGCATCAGCTGATGCTACTCTGGGCCGTGGGGCGTTGCAGGTGGCGGTGGTCCAGCCGTCCACCTGACTGATTCCTTACCCACCCAAGGGACGGCTTTGGTACGTCCCATGGTCTGTGTCCCCCAATGGAGCCGATAGAGAAAAGGAGATTTTTTATGCTTACCGTAAAATCTCTTTCTCGGAGGATCCATTGGGGGACACAGCTCCCACCCTTTTTCTGGTGTTCCTATTTCAGTTAACTGTCCGAAGGGTGTTCAGTTACCTTTTCTTCTAGTTGCTCGGACAGTTTGTGGTTTTTCTCTTGACCTGTCGGTCTTCTCCTATTGCTCTGGGACTAAAACTGATTAGCTCAGGGCCCGGAGGCGGGTATATCCTGCTGGGAGGACTTTTCTTGTTGCCATAGTGTCAATCCTCCTAGAGACAGCAGCATACACCCATGATCTGTGTCCCCCAATGGATCCTCCGAGAAAGAGATTTTACGGGAAGCATAAAAAATCTCCTTTTTGTAACTTTTGGGGCTTCCGTTTCTACGCAGTGCATATTTCGGTAAAAATGACACCTTATCATTATTCTGTAGCTCCATACGGTTAAAATGATCCCCTACTTATATAGGTTTAATTTTGTCGTACTTCTGGAAAAAATCATAACTACATGCATGAAAATGTATACGTTTAAAAATGTCCTCTTCTGACCCCTATAACTTTTTAATTTTTCCACGTACAGGGCGATATTTTATTGGTACCATTATTGTTTTGATCGGACTTTGTGATCACTTTTTATTCTAATAATTTTTTTACGTGTACGCCATTGACCAAGCAGTTTAATTAACAATATATTTTTATAGTTCGGACATTTACGCACGCGGCGATACCACATATGTTTATTTTTATTTACACTGTTTTATTTTTGTAATGGGAAAAGGGGGGTGATTCAAACTTTTATTAGGGAAGGGGTTAAATGATCTTTAGTAACACTTTTTTTTTCCTTTTTGTTTTTTGCAATGTTATAGCCCCCATAGGGGCCTATAACATTACATGCACTGATCTTTTACACAGATCACTGGCATGTATTAACATGCCTGTGATCAGTGTTATCGGCACTTGACTGCTCCTGCCTGGATCTCAGGCACGGAGCAGTCATTCGCCGATCGGACACCAAGGAGGCAGGTAGGGTCCCTCCCGGTGTCCTGTAAGCTGTTCGGGATGCCGCGATTTCACCGTAGCGGTCCCAAACAGCCCGTCTGAGCAGCCGGGATAGTTTCACTTTCGCTTCAGACGCAGCGGTCAGCTTTCATCGATGCGTCTGAAGGGTTAATACAGGGAATCACCGCGATCGGTGATGTCCTGTATTAGCCACGGGTCCCGGCCGTTGATGGCTGCTGGGACCGCCGCGATATGACGCGGGGTCACCGCGTGACCCCGCGGCATATCGCGGGAGCCGGCGCAGGACGTAAATATACATCCTTCGTCGTTAAGGAGTTAAAAATCTTAATCCTTTCAGTACTTATCAGCTGCTGTATGCTTCAGAGTAGTTCTTCCCAGTCTGACCACAGTGCTCTCTGCTTACACCTCTGTCCTTGTCAGGAACTGTCCAGAGAAGGAGCAAATCCCCATAGAATACCTATCCTGCTCTGGACAGTTCCTGGCATGGACAGAGGTGGCAGCAGAGAGCACTGTGGTCAGACTGGGAAGAACAACACAACTTCCTCTGGAGAATACAGCAGCTGATAAGTACTGGAAGGGTTAAGATTTTTAAATATAAGTAATTTACAAATCTGCGGAACTTTCTGAAGACAGTTGATATGAAGACACCAGAGTACCCCTGTAATTTCTGAGCATTGCAGTGCGCCCGCAGAGCACTTTAGGTCCAAATATGGGGTATTTCCATACTCA
Source organism: Hyla sarda (assembly GCF_029499605.1). NCBI lineage: Eukaryota > Metazoa > Chordata > Amphibia > Anura > Hylidae > Hyla > Hyla sarda. The sequence continues at coordinate 295,532,120 of NC_079194.1, forward strand.
GAAGAAATGGGGTTACACATTTTTTTTGGGGGGGGGAGGGGTGCTTTGACTTCTATTACCCTTTGTGAAAAATGAAAACTTTGGGGTAACACCGGCATTTTAGTAATTAATTACATTTTTCATTTTCCTATAGAGATACATGGAAGGGGCATTTCAGCCGTAGCTTCCTGCTGGGGTTGGAACTGCCACCTCCAGCAGACTGCCGGGGCCCCGTTCAGGAGATCGCGGGGGATCCGACCTATCCTTTGGATAGGGGATAAGTTATTTTTCACTGCACTACTCCTTTAAAGGGTTTATTACTTTCTTTGTTACTATAAAAATGAAATAAATTGATTGATTACAATATTTTTATTTATTTATTAATTTTTTTCAGAACCAATGGTAGTAACAAATTTGCTGAACAGCTCTGCGACTTCATATTCTGTGTCTCTGATGTGGGGTAGACCAAATCAGTATCAGACATCTTACAGCTACAGAGTCCAGACCAATGTCACCTCATCAGCCACAATAATAAATAATACAATAGTGGGAAGTGAATCAGCTAAAATAGAGAATCTGACACCAGGAGAAACATATACATTCCTGGTATATACAAGACCTGCCGATAACATCACTGAATCAGACCCGGTGTCTGTATCCACCTGCACAGGTAATACATTTGTATCCAGACTTTGCTATTTGTATAAATATAATTTAAACATTTCTTCACATCTATTTTTACACATGACCAAGACACTTCCATCCTTACAAGCTTTCTTTCTCAGCTTCAGTCTGAAGGAGTACTCCGGCGATAATAAACTTATCCCCTATCTCCAGGACGGGACCCGGTGCTTTCACTGAGGAGCACGTGTCGTCTACCGGTGGACGGTACACAATCCATTTATTTCTATGGGAGCGCCAATGATACCAGAGTGCTGTACTCAGGTCTTTTGGGCACTCCCATAGAAATTGATAGAGCTCTTCACTGAGTGCCGGGTCCTGCCCTGGTGATATCTCTGTGGATAGATGATACATAAATTTAATGCAGCAGATTCCATACTGGTAAATCAATTATAATATCTGCAGCATATACAGTATATATGAATATATCCTAATGGCATTTGTATAGTTGTTAAGCAATGTATTATTAACACAAATTAAAGTTACTTGTATAGGAAGAGGTAATATGGATGAGGGGCCACAATTGTTGGTTTACTTACCTGCTGATTACCATTAATTTGGTTTATGTATGACAACCTAATTAAGCATATTAACCCCTTAAGGACCCAGCCAATTTTCACTGTAGGACCCGGACATTTTTTGCACATCTGACCACTGTCACTTTAAGCATTAATAACTCTGGGATGCTTTTACCTTTCATTCTGATTCCGAGATTGTTTTTTCGTGACATATTCTACTTTATGTTAGTGGTAAAATTTTGTCGATACTTGCATCGTTTCTTGGTGAAAAATTCCTAAATTTGATGAAAAAATTGAAAATGTTGCATTTTTTTTTACTTTGAAGCTCTCTGCTTATAAGGAAAATGAATATTCCAAATAAATTATATATTGATTCACATATACAATATGTCTACTTTATGTTAGCATCATAACGTTGACATGTTTTTACTTTTGGAAGACACCAGAGGGCTTCAAAGTTCAGCAGCAATTTTCCAATTTTTCACAAAATCTTCTAAATCTAAATTTTTCAGGGACCAGTTCTGTTTTGAAGTGGATTTGAAGGGCCTTCAAATTAGAAATGCCCCACAAATGACCCCATTATAAAAACTGCACCCCTCAAAGTATTCAAAATTACATTCAAAAGGTTTGTTAACCCTTTAGGTGTTTCACAGGAATAGCAGCAAATTGAAGGAGAAAATTCAAAATCTTCATTTTTTACACTGGCATGTTCTTGTAGACCCAGTTTTTGAATTTTTACAAGGGGTAAAAGGAGAGAAATCTTCCTAAAATGTGTAACCCAATTTCTCTCGAGTAAGGAAATACCTCATATGTGTATGTCAAGTGTACGGCGGGCGCAGTAGAGGGCTCAGAAGAGAAGGAGCGACAATGGGATTTTGGAGCGTGAGTTTTTCTGAAATGTTTTTTGGGGGGCATGTCGCATTTAGGAAGCCCCTATGGTGCCAGAACAGCAAAAAAAAAACACATGGCATACTATTTTGGAAACTACACCCCTCAAGGCACGTAACAAGGGGTCCAGTGAGCCTTAACACCCCACAGGTGCTTCACGACTTTTTGTTAAATTTGGATGTGTAAATGATTTATATATTTTTTTCCACTAAAATGCTAGTTTTCCCCCAAATTTTACATTTTTACAAGGGATAATAGGACAAAATGCCCCACAAAATTTGTAACCCCATCTCTTCTGAGTATGGAAATACCCCAAGTGTGGACATCAAGTGCTCTGCTGGCGCACTACAATGCTCAGAAGAGAAGGAGTCACATTTGGCTTTTGAAAAGCAAATTTTGCTGAAATGGTTTTTGGAGGGCATGTCGCATTTAGGAAGCCCCTATGGTGCCAGAACAGAAAAAAAAAACACATGGCATAATATTTTAGAAACTACACCCCTCAAGGAACACAACAAGGGGTACAGTGAGCCTTAAAACCTCAGGTATTTGACGACTTTTTGCTAAAGTCGGATGTGTACCGTATATACGCAAGTATAAGCCGAGTTTTTCAGCACGATTTTTCGTGCTGAAAACACCCCCCTCGGCTCATACTCGAGTGAACTCTCCGGCCTCAGTGGTCTTCAACCTGCGGACCTCCAGAGGTTTAAAAACTACAACTCCCAGCAAGCCCCGGCAGCCATCGGCTGTCCGGGCTTGCTGGGAGTTGTAGTTTTGAAACCTCTGGAGGTCCACAGATTGAAGACCACTGCGGCCTTCGACATCATCCAGCCCCCTTTAGTTCTGTACTCACCTCCGCTCGGCGCTGGTCCGGTGCTGCAGGACTGTCCGGTGGGGAGGTCGTCCGGTGGGATAGTGGTTCCGGGCTGCCATCTCCACCGGGGGCCACCGGGCCCGGCCCCAGAATAGTCACGTTGCCTTGACGACGACGCAGAGGCACGTTCATTACCAACGTCCTTCTGCGTCATCGTCAAGGCAACGCCTCTATTCCGGGCCTGAAGCGCGGAGAAGAGGCGCCTCCGGTGAAGATAGCAGCCCGGAACCACTATCCCACCGGACGACCTTCCCACCGGACAGTCCTGCAGCCCCGGACCAGCGCCGAGCGGAGGTGAGTACAGAACTAAAGGGGGTGAGAGGGGGCTGGATGATGTCAAAGGCCGCAGTGGTCTTCAACCTGCGGACCTCCAGAGGTTTCAAGACTACAACTCCCAGCAAGCCCGGACAGCCAATGGCTGCCTGGGCTTGCTGGGAGTTGTAGTTTTGAAACCTCTGGAGGTCCGCAGGTTGAAGACCACTGAGGGCGGATAGTTCACAAGAGGATGATGACAAGGGGATGATGAAGGGGGGTGGGGATGATGACAAGGGGATGATGAAGAGGGGTGTGGGATGATGACAGGCGGTGATGATGAAGGGGGGATGATGACAGGGTGATGATGATGAGGGTCTGGATGATGACAGGGGGGGGGGGGTGATGTATTTCCCACCCTAGGCTTATACTCGAGTCAATAACTTTTCCTGGGATTTTGGGGTGAAATTAGGGGCCTCGGCTTATATTCGGGTCGGCTTATACTCGAGTATATACGGTAAATGAAAAAAAAATGTTTTCACTAAATTACTGGTTTTCCCCCACATTTTATATTTTTACAAGGGGTAATAGGAGAAAATGACCCCCAAAATGTGTAACCACAGTTCTATGGAAATGAGTATGGAAATACCCAATGTGTGGATGTCAAGTGCTCTGCTGGCGCACTACAATGCTCAGAAGAGAGGGAGCACCATTGAGCTTTTGAAGACAGAATTTGGTTGGAATAGAAGTCGGGGGCCATGTGCGTTTACAAAGCCCCCCCGTGGTGCCAGAACAGTGGACCCCCCCAATTACATTTTTCATTTTCACGGACCACTGTTCCAAAAATCTGTCAGACACCTGTGGGGCGTAAATGCTCACTGTACCCCTTATTACATTACGTGAGGGGTGTAGTTTCCAAAATGGGGTCATATGTGGGGGGGGGGGTCCATTGTTGTGGCTCTATGGGGGCTTTATAAACACACGTAGCCTTCAATTCCAGACAAATTTTATCTTCAAAATCCCAATGGTGCTCCTTCTTTTCTGAGCATTATAGTGTGCCAGCAGAGCACTTTACATCCACATATGGGGTATGTTCTTACTCAGAAAAAATGGGGTTACAAATTTTGGGGGGCTTTTTTCCTATTTTTTCCTATTGTTTGGGTAACACCAGCATTTTAGTGACATTTTTTTTTTCCCCATTTTTCCATTCAACTTTAATGAAAATTCAAAATTCATCAAACACCTGGGGTGTTAAGGCTCACTATACCCCTTGTTACTTTCCGTGAGGGGTGTAGTTTCCAAAATGGGGTCACGTGTGGGTATTTCTTGCGTTTATGGCAGAACCGCTGTAAAATCAGCCACCCCTGTGCAAATCACCAATTTAGGCTTCAAATGTACATGGTGCCCTCTCACTCCTGAGCCATGTTGTGTGCCGGCAGAGCATTTTACGCCCACATATGGGGTATTTCCGTACTCAGGAGAAATTGCGTTACAAATTTTGGGGGTCTTTTTTTCCTTTTAACACTTGTGAAAATAAAAAGTAAAGGACAACACCAGTTAGTGTAAAATTTTTAATTTTTTTTACACTGACAGGCTGGTGTAGCCCCCAACTTTTCCTTTTCATAAGGGGTAAAAGGAGAAAAAGCCCCCCAAAATTTGTAACGCAATTTCTCCCGAGTACAGAGATACCCCATATGTGGCCCTAAACTGTTTCCTTGAAATACGACAGGGCTCCGAAGTGAGAGAGCGCCATGCGCATTTGAGGACTAAATTAGGGATTGCATAGGGGTGGACATAGGGGTATTCCACGCCGGTGATTCCCAAACAGGGTGTCTCCAGCGGTTGCTAAACTCCCAGCATGCCTGGACAGTCAGTGGCTGTCCGGAAATGCTGGGAGTTGTTGTTTTGCAACAGCTGGAGGGTCCATTTTGGAAACACTGCTGTACAATACGTTTTTCCTTTTTATTGGGGGGGACAGTGTAAGCAGGTGTTTATGTAGTGTTTTACCCTTTATTATGTGTTAGTGTAGTGTTTTTAGGGTACATTCACACGGGCGCAGGTTTACAGTGAGCTTCCCGCTAGAAATTTGCGCTGCAGCGAAAAATTTGCCGCAGCTCATACTTGAAGCAGGAAACTTACTGTAAACCTGTCCGTGTGAATGTACCCTGTACATTCACATGGGGGGGGGGGGGGGCAAACCTCCAGCTGTTTCAAAACTACAACTCCCAGCATGTACTGACAGACCGTGCATGCTGGGAGTTGTAGTTTTGCAACAGCTGGAGGCACACTGGTTGGAAAACATTCAGTTAGGTTCTGTTACCTAACTCAGTATTTTCCAACCAGTGTGCCTATAGCTGTTGCAAAACTACAACTCCCAGCATGTACTGATCGCCGGAGGGCATGCTGGGAGATCTAGTTATGCAACAGCTAGAGGTACGCAACTACTTTTCCCAGCATGCCGAGACAGCTGTTTCGGCATGCTGGGATTTGCAGTTTTGCAACATCTGGAGGGCTACAGATAGAGACCCCTGCACTGTGATCTCCAAACTGTGGACCTCCAGATGTTGCAAAACTACAAATCCCAGCATGCACAGACAGCAAACTGCTGTGTGGGCATGCTAGGACTTGTAGTTTTGCGACATCTGGAGGGCTACAGTCTCAGACTGTAGCCCTCTAGATGTTGCTAGGCAACTTACCGGCTTCCGTCGGATCCAGGGAGCCGTCCTCTTCTGCCGCACGACATCGCCGCCCGCGCCAATCACTGCCGCCGATCCCGTCCCGCAGCTTCCACCGACGGGTAAGTGGATCTTCAGCATTCGGTCCCCGTCATTTCCCCGTCCTGCCCCGCCTATTGTGGGTGGGCAGAGTGGGGAAAACGAAAGTAAACCCCCCGCCCCCGATCTGCTATTGGTGGTCGCGTCTAGACCACCAATAGCAGAGATAGAAGGGGTGGCACCTTTGCCACCTCACTCCTATGGCTACAGGGGGATCGTGGGTGTCTTAGACAACCGAGATTCCCCCTTATATTCCGGGTCACCCGGTTACCATAGACCCGTCTGACCCGGAATCGCCGCAAATCGCAAGTGTGAATTAACTTGCGATTTGCGCCGATCGCCGACATGGGGGGGTCTGATGACCCCCCTGGGCATTTGCACGGGGGGGGGCCTGCTGATTGATATCAGCAGTCACCCCAGGCCGGTCCCCGCCCGGCGATGCGACCGAAATTCCCACGGGCGTACAGGTACGCCCTGGGTCCTTAAGACCCAGGTACAGAAGGCGTATCCATACGCCCTAGGTCCTGTATGGGTTAAACTCATATTACACGGAAGTGTATAAAGACAATGGGGGATATTTATCAAAGTTGTCTATGTCCCGCATCAATATAGACCAAACTACAGAGGGTTAGTCTGGTCTATTGTGCACCTAATTTATCAAATGGCGCACTGCTCTTGATAAATTCTGTGCACAGACTGCATGATCTATGCTTTAGTCTATATTTAAACCTGCTCCAACATGGTCTGACATTTCGGCGTACTTTCAGCCTATGCGACTTGTCGCTGAAAAGTCGCTTTTGATAAATTCAGCACCAATGCATTTTTCAATGCATTTCAGTCTAAAATAGACTTGCATGCATCATGTTCTAAAAATCCTCTAGAGCAAAAGTCGCAGAAAATTCGCACATATTTAGACTGCGACTTTCTGTGCGACAAATTTAGACAAGAAAAACCAGTCTAAATCCTTTGATAAATCTCCCCCAATAAGTCATCTACTACAGTACTTCTTGTACCAGAAGTAATAGAATTTTCCCTATTCACATGCCAGAAACAATTATTAACATTGTTATATCCTATTTTATATAAATAAGTCAAATTTAAAGGGGTTTTCTGGTTTGAAATGATTGGAAGTGATATGAAGTGAATTGGAGTTCTGCGGCACCATGGCTACACAATGAATGGTGCATGACTTCCAGCCCTGTTCACTGTGTAGTGAATTCTACACAGCTTTCCCAAACAGCTGATTGGCAGGGGTACCACATGTCGGCACCACTCCGATCAGTAATTGATGGCCTGTCCTGAGGAAAGGCCATCAATAACTTCAGCATGGTAAACCCCTTGAAGTGCTCATACCAGTAATGACCATGGACTGAGTTTCATCATTACGGCAGTTTGCACTGTAGGAAGAGGTTTTGTCACAATTGTCAATTGTTAGCTCCACGTTACCCCTAATTTATCATTGAGTGTTCCTATTGTATGCAATGTATTAATTAAATGTTTCTTGTCTTTAGTTCCAGAGACTGTGTCTGAATTCAGCTGTTCCAGTCCATTTAACTCTTCAGATCTCAATTTCACATGGAATTCTCCAGTTGGAAAGTGTACAGGCTTCAGGTTTAATGCAACAAATACCACCTCAACCATTGCAGATTATCCTATTATGTGCAGTCCAGGAGGACAACAAAATTATAGTATGACGTTAAATTACAGCACAACCTACAACCTCAGTGTGACAACTTTGTCTTCATGTGGCAAATCCAGTGTGATGGTTCAGAAGCAATGCACAACCAATATTTCATGTAAGTCAGCTAACGAAATCCTTGCCACATACAATAATATTCCATTATTTTAATATTCAATGTACTTTTACTTTACTTTTATAATGTATAGCTGTTACAAAATGGGAAGTATTAAAAAATGCATATTTTGTTTCATTTTCAACTTCAGGATAGTCAATATAAATTTGAATTGTTGAGCTACAAAATTGAACCATTTGTCCTTGTAAACCTTATTAATGATATGTGTACACGTGTATTTTGCTGCAGATTTTCTTCAGCTGATTTTGATACTCATTGACTTCAATAGGTAGCAAAATCAAATTACACAAATTACACAAAATCCAAAATGTATAGAGTTTATTAGAAAAACAAATACAATACATAATACAATTAATATAAGATACCGTATATGGAGATGCAAAAGGACCTGGCCAGTCTGGCAGGTGCGTCACCCTCAAGGAAGGGTGTGTAAGGCCATGTTCACACAATGGAATTTCCGAGTGGAAATTTCTGGCAACAAAATTCAGCTTGAAATTTCCATTGACATTTTGTTTTTAGGGCACGTTCTCACTTGGCGTATACGCAGCGAATTCCACGCTACACAAAAACTGCTGCAGCAGCGGGAAATACGCTGCGTATCCCTTGCTCACCATACACAAAAGGCTTTCCAGCGGCAACCCTATGTGTGCAGTGAGTTTTGGAGGCAGGACCGTGTGCAGGCGTAACTTTGACTTGCGGCTCCGCCTCCAAAACTCACTACACACATAGGGCTGCCTCCAGAAAGCCTTGTGTGTATGGTGAGCGAGGGATACACAGTGTATTTCCCTCTGCTGCTGCAGATTTTGCACAGCTTGAAATACGCTGCTTATATGCCAAGTGGGAACGTGCCCTTAATGAGATTTTACTGCACCATGCACATGGCAGAATTTCCACAGCAGATGTTTCTGCCGCGGAAACTCCGATTATGGTCTCTGCTGAAGGAATTGACATGTCAATTCTTTCGGCGGAATCCACTCGAAAATACATTGCGGTCCGTGGAGACAGCACATTTCTAAGACGTCCTAATGCTGGCATGTCCTGCCGCTGCTGTTTGCGGAATGTCTGCCCATGTTTTTCATTCAATTTTGCATGCCGTAAAATTTCTGCTGTGTGAACATAGCCTAACATAGCTTGCATAAGCGAACATGAGTAAATAAGCAATGGTAATACAACAAAACGGTATAAGCAGGTAAGAGCTAAACCAAAAGAAAGCAAGAGGAATAAGTTGGTAAGTAGTTTTTAGAGGAGTATTGGATTGTGCAACTGGAGGAATTCTAATGCTACTTCTTAGTTTCCAAACAGTAGTTCATGTATTATATATCATGTAGTAAACTTCAAGTTTTTTTCAGCAGCTATTATATATACAGATACATTTAATTTAATATATACAGCAAATATATATACAGATATAGTTTCTCTCTTCTTTTTCAGCACCAATTCCCCCCACAGCCCTTCTAGTTAGCATTGTTGGTTCCCCTTCTTATACCTCCTTCACGTTTACTTTTCCTGGCTTTGATTCTTCTAACGGACGTATTGAAGCTTATGCTGTAATTGTATCAAGTAAAAATGGTAAGATCAATAATGTACATACTCGAATAGCAAATAGGTTTCAAAATAAGGGCACAATGTAGTTTAAAGGGGTACTATAGCCCTACACTTGCTATTCCCTATCCAATAACCTGTTATTCCCTACCTGTTATTCGCTGTTGCGTTCATGAACACTGAAGCCTGTGACTTCCATGTTCGTGACGTCACGGCCCCCCATTCGTGTCTATGGGAGAGGGGATGACAGCTAGTACACAGCCATCATGCCTCCTCCATAGACATGAATGGAGGAGGCAGGGCGGCTGTGGTCGCCAGTCATCTGGCACAGAGCGACCACAGCCGCCACATCCTGTCATGTCTTTGGATAGGGTATAACATGTCTAGCCGTGGAGTACCCCTTTAAGATCTTAGTAAGGTAGTCATTTGCACATATATATTTTTTTGTGGGCAAGCACAGTATGTTTATATAAGAAAACTATTAAATGATGTACATGCTCTGGGCGGTGAGTCTGGTGTTCTATCTTAATGCATATAGAGAGGCTGGTGTCACTGCACACATAATCTACAAATAACAGGACAAAAATACGGTCTTGGAGGTTCTGTTCAAGGGGTTGTCACAAAAGCACAGGACAATAGATATTTTATTTATGACAATACGGACGATGCATTTAGGTACACAAACAGTGCCTTCCTCAGGTCCATGCTATAGAAACAAATATAGAACTATTCAAATTGCAGATAGAAAATACTGGTAAATACATAAATAAAAATAAATATTACACCAATTTCGAACTTAAGTGCGTGGCTTAGATACATAGATACATTAATGTATCATAAAAGTACAATATTAAGAGTACAAGTATGGAGGATGATAATAATAAGAGTTATAAATGTATCCATATATATATCTGTTAGAAGATATAACAACAATAAGTAAAATAGTACAATAGTAGGAGTACAAGTATGGTGGATGATAAGTAAAAACTATAAATGTATCCATATATATCACATATATATATATATATATATATATATATATCACCTATATATATATCTGGACACATAATCTGGACTTTGCTTACAAATCCTCACATAAAACTTTGCTGACCATCAAAGCAGCTATCATTTTCTGCCATTGCCAGTTGCTTCTCCAACTGTTCTTGACTGTACAAAAAAAAGTGATTTCTCTGTTGCTCTTCATTGGGGGACACCGATACTGATGGGTATATACCATTGCCACTAGGAGGCGCTGACACTAGGAAAAAAAGTTGGCTCCTCCCTGGCAGAATGTACCTGCCCACTGGAAGTGAGGTAATCAATTTTAGCTAGTGTCAGTAGGAGGCAAGATACAGGTCTGGCAGCTCGTCAGACCTGGTCTTTTTAAAATTATTTTCTAGTAAGGGCTTCAGGAGCATGGTGCTACCCATATGCGACAACGGGGCACAGAACATAAGAGTATGGGCCGTCAACCCCTTATGGCCAACGGCCAGCGCCTGGAGCTTGTACCCTGGGTCTGGGTCCCCACACTGCCCCTGCTCACCCCGCTATCTTAGCCTGGTATAATGCAGCGTGGCCATAAGCTGCTGCCATGGCAACCAACAGCGACCCGTGATCATATTGTGGTGCCGCCGTTGATGAACAGTGGGAGCCCACTCCCCCTGTCAACACCATAGATGCATCACAGCATCTATGGGGTTAATGCTGCTGGGACCGGCATGATCGCAGCCCCGGCAGCTGTGGTGGGTCCCCGGCTGTGATTGACAGCCAGTTCCCGCAGGCGATCTCCTGAGCTGCCCGCGGCAGAGCAGGAGATCGTGAGGATGTATTCATAGGTCCCAGTGCGCGAACATGTCGGGTGCTGGGACATATGCATACGTCCTATAGCGGGAAGGGATTAAATGAGTTGATTGAAAAACCAATAGGAAATGTCAAAATTTTAAAACCAACATATAATTGTGAATATCTTAGGATCATTGGGGGTCATGTATCAAAGATTTTGTGTTGTGTTTAAATTTTTGCGCAAAATTTTGCTTAAGCTGTTTTTTTGCATCTTTTTTTGCACACATTCTGGTGGAGCATTTCCTCCAGATGTGTAGGTTTTGGGTGTACCTTGGAGTGACATAATTAGTACGCACAAATTTATTAACTGCGTACATTTAATGTACCCGCAGAAATCTTGCGCAATGACCATATATTTAATGCAAATATAAGCCATCTTGGCCTGCACGTATTAAGATGCTCTAAATCATCGATTTCATTTTTCAAAGAGTGGATTGTGGAGATTACTATGCTTCTGCCAACAGTCAGATTATCTCTGTGATACTTAAAATCTTTTCCATTTACCATATAAAAAAACAAAAACAATGTTTATGGACCACTTGTGATCACCCTTCACCCGCAGTCTAACCCGATACAACTGGATAATACACCAGGTTATAATGCAGGTGAAATACTTCCTGGCACAGATCATACTTTAAACTGTGTAAAATTCAAACTCTGCTGTTCTTGATGAGAGCAGGAGATTGCACCTGTTAGTGTTACCATGGTGACCTTAAAGCTAAGGCTGTACCACTTTAATGTGCAGGGAGGGAGAAGGAGGTACAGCTGTTAGGTCTATTCATATGTGTGAGTATGTGTATGTAGCAGAGTTGCGTGTGTGTATGTAGCAGAGTTGAGTGTGTGTATGTAGTAGAGCTGAGTGTGTGAATGTGTGTATGTAGCAGAACTGAGTGTGTGAATGTGTGTATGTAGCAGATCTGAGTGTGTGATTGTGTGTATGTAGCAGAGGTGAGTGTCTGAGTGTGTATGTAGCAGAGTTAAGTGTGTGAGTGGGTATGTAGCAGAGCTGAGTATGTAATTGTGTATGTAGCAGAGCTGAGTGTGTGAATGTGTGTATGTAGCAGAGCTGAGTGTGTGAGTGTATATATGTAGTAGAGCTGAGTGTGTGAGTGTGTATATGTAGCAGAGCTGAGTGTGTGTGTATGTAGCAGAGCTAAGTGTGTGAATGAGTATATGTAGCAGAGCTGAGTGTGTGAATGTGTGTATGTAGCAGAGCTGTGTGTGTAGTTGTGGGCATGTAGCAGAGTTGAGTGTGTGAGTGTGTATGTAGCAGAGTTGAGTGTGTATGTAGCAGAGTTGAGTGTGTGTGTGTATGTAGCAGAGCTTAGTGTGTGAATGTGTGTATGTAGCAGAGCTGAGTGTGTGAATGTGTGTATGTAGCAGAGCTGAGTGTGTGGTTGTGTGTATGTAGCAGAGCTGAGTGTGTGGTTGTGTATATGTAGCAGAGTTGAGTGTGTGAGTGTGTATGTAGCAGAGTTGAGTGTGTGAGTGTGTATGTAGCAGAGTTGAGTGTGTGTATGTAGCAGAGCTGTGTGTGTATGTAGCAGAACTAAGTGTGTGTATGTAGCAGGGCTGAATGTGTGTATGTAGCAGAGCTGAGTGTGTGAATATGTGTATGTAGCAGAGCTGAGTGTGTGAGTGTTTATATGTAGCAGAGCTAAATGTGTGAATGTGTGTATGTAGCAGAGTTGAGTATGTGAATGTGTGTATGTAGCAGAGCTGAGTGTGTGGTTGTGTGTATGTAGCAGAGTTGAGTGTGTGAGTGTGTATGTAGCAGTGTTGAGTGTGTGTATGTAGCAGAGCTGAGTGTGTGAATGTGTGTATGTAGCAGTGCTGAGTGAGTGGTTGTGTATGTAGCAGAGTTGAGTATGTATGTAGCAGAGTTGAGTGTGTGAGTGTGTATGTTGCAGAGCTAAGTGTGTGAATGTGTGCATGTAGCAGAGCTGAGTGTGTGAGTGTGTATGTAGCAGAGTTGAGTGTGTGATTGTGTGCATGTAGCAGAGTTGAGTGTGTGATAGAGATGAGTGAACTTACAGTAAATTTGATTTGTCACGAACTTTTCTGCTCGGCAGTTGATTACTTATCCTGCGTAAATGAGTTCAGCTTTCAGGTGCTCCGGTGGGCTGGAAAAGGTGGATACATTCCTAGGAAGGAGTCTCCTAGGACTGTATCCACCTTTTCCAGCCCACCGGAGTACCTGAAAGCTGAACTCATTTACGCAGGATAAGTAATCAACTGCCGAGCCGAGAAGTTCGTGACAAATCGAATTTACTGTAAGTTCGCTCATCTCTAGTGTGTGAGTGTGTATGTAGCAGATTTGAGTGTGTGAGAGTGTATGTAGCAGAGCTGAGTGTGTGAGTGTGTATGTAGCAGAGTTGAGTGTGTGTATGCAGCAGAGCTGAGTGTGTGATTGTGTGTATGTAGCAGAGCTGAGTGTGTGAATGTGTGTATGTAGCAGAGCTGAGTGTGTGGTTGTGTATGTAGCAAAGTTGAGTGTGTATGTAGCAGAGCTGAGTGTGTGATTGTGTGTATGTAGCAGAGTTGAATGTGTATGTAGCAGAGCTGAGTGTGTGATTGTGTGTATGTAGCAGAGTTGAGTGTGTGTGTATGTAGCAGAGTTGAGTGTGTGAGTGTGTATGTAGCAGAGCTGAGTGTGTAATTGTGTGTATATAGCAGAGCTAAGTGTGTGAATGTGTGCATGTAGCAGAGCTGAGTGTGTGATTGTGTGTATGTAGCAGAGTTGAGTGTGTGAGTGTGTGTATATAGCAGAGTTGAGTGTGAGTGTGTGTATGTAGCAGAGTTGAGTGTGTAAAGTGTGTGTGTATGTAGCAGAGTTGAGTGTGTGAGTGTGTGTATGTAGCAATCTGGTTGGTAAACATTGATATAGAGGTAAGGGGACAGATTGTTCAGCAAAATTACATATTTTTTAAACCCAGACATTCTGGGGGAGATTCTCAAAAACGACTGTAATTTCTGTTCCAGCGATATTATTCACACCTTTTTCTTTTCTCCTCACATTTTCAAAGGTCTCTTTTGCTGCTTTGAAAGTATGTGAAAATTCTTTTTTGTGCCACTTATGTTATGTTTGTTTGTTTTTTTTGCACCAAAATATTTTTTTTGTTGCAGCCATATTGGATTTTTTTTGTGCCAAAATTGCCGAGTTTGGTGCCAAAATCAGCAATTTTTGTGCCAAAATTGTTGATTTTTGCGCCAACTTTTATATCCAAGATAATTATGGTGGAACCATCTCATAAAATATTCCATTGTTACTAGTGCCCAGACAAGTGATAACTGTATAAATAAAACATTTCTGAGCTTAAATGTGAGTGCAGGTGCAGCGACCAAGAGATTACTAACATAACACCTTCCCCCCCCCTCCCCCCAAAAAAAACTACAACCATTTCTGTGATTTCTACACTATCAAAAAGCTGGTGTGAAATTTTTTATGTAAACTGGACTCTCACCCCTTATATATATATCATGTAAAACAGACAATATATGTGGACATGCCCACTTTTACAAAACTGAAGCGAACAGTTCACAGCACAAAGCTCTTTGAAACTGTGGTTGATACTTTTCGCACCAAATTTTTTTTTTTTTGGCGCAAACTTCTTCGAGAATCTCCCCCTCTGTGTACTTTATAAAGATTCATGATTTTACTATTGTGCAGAGTTTTGTTCGCCACACACTGCTGCTCCAGAACTTCTAGCTATGTGAGCAGTGTACCGTGTGAGGTAGAGAAGAAGTGCACGGTAGAGCAAGGGGGGGGGGCGTTTCTATATTTGCACAAAATGTATCAAAGGAGTGCACAACTTTAGCAAATATTAAGCAAGAGTGTAAATTAGACAAGAAGTGTTAAAGGGGTACTCCGCCCCTGGCATCTTATCCCCTATCCAAAGGATAGGGGATAAGATGTTAGATCGCCGCGGTCCCACTGCTGGGGACCCCAGGGATGGCCACTGCGGCACCCCGCCATCATTACTGCACAGAGCGAGTTCGCTCTGTGCGTAATGACGGGCGATACAGGGGCCGGAGCAGCGTGATGTCATGGCTCCGCCCCTCATGACATCACGGCCCGTCCCCTTGATGCAAGTCTATGGCAGGGGGCGTGACGACCGCCACGCCCCCTCCCATAGACTTGTATTGACGGGGGCGGGCCGTGACATCACAAGGGGCGGAGCCGTGACGTAACGATGCTCCGGCCCCTGTATTGCCCGTCATTACATGCAGAGCGATCTCGCTCTGCGCAGTAATGATAGCGGGGTGCTGCAGCAGCAATCCCGGGGACCCCGGCGATCTGACATCTTATCCCCTATCCTTTGGATAGGGGATAAGATGTCTAGGGGTGGAGTACCCCTTTAAGGGTAGTTCTGTGTCTATAATAGACATCTAGTGATACATGTCCCCCATTGTTTCTAAAAATGTGGAGGATTTTGAGAAGCTAAATCTTAATCCAGTATTAGAGAAAATAGGGAATAAGTATTGGATATAGAGTAGATTGTGGTTGTATATGGCAGATAGATTAGCACTGGTAAGAATGGCCATCTTACCTATGGAGTTACTCTATTTCAGGGTGACTCCCATATGGATTAAAGGTAAGTTTTGTAGGGAAATAGAAAGAAGAATAAATGAATTAGTTTGGGGTCAGAAACACTAGGTCAAAGAGTTGTTTTTTGAATCCACTAGTAAAAAGAGGTAGATTGGGTTTGCCCAACTTTTATTATTATTATAGTGCAGCACAATTAACAAATATAGTACAGGAGTGCATATAAATATGAGGTATAAACGATACAGAGCTTTTTAAAGCTCAGAATTTTTTTTAAGGGCAGGAGGGGTGTTGGGAGAAGTTAGGGAATATAATCTGAGTTAGTTTAGAAAATATGATTTGATGACAGGTACTCTTTAACCCCTTAAGCACAATGGACGTTGCACGCTCCCGTTCTATGAAGCGTGATCAGGAGTTGAGCACGCTTTATACCCTGTGAGTCCTGGTTGCTATCGCTGGGGAACCGCCGATCGGGCTGATGTCCAGTTTTAACCCTTTAGATGCTGCGATCAAAGTTGATTGCGGCCTCTAAAACGGGAGGAAAGACATCCCGACTAGCTCAGTGGGCTGTTCGGTACCGCCGGGTGAAATCGCAGCGTCCCAAACATTTGAGAGGATGGCGGGACGGCCCTTATCTGCCTTCTCATTGTTCGATCTGTGCCTCGATGTTCAGTGTATGCAATATAAGGATTGCTTGTAATAGTCCCCTATGGGAACTTAAAAAAAGTTTTTAAAAAGTTCATAAATGTGATTTAGCGCCTTATCTAATAAAAGTTTGAATCCTCCCCCTTTCCCATTTAAAAACCAAAATAAAATGTAAACAAAAATAAACATGACGTACCGCCACATGTGTAAATGTCCGAACTATAAAAACTAACGTTAATTAAACAGCATGGTCATAAAAAAATGCCAAAGTCTAAAATTGTGTATTTTTGATCACTTTGTATACCCTAAAAAGTTTATAAAAGGCAATCAAAAAGTCCCATCAAAACTAAAATGTGACCGATAAAAACTTCAGATCATCGCGCAAAAAATTAGTCCTCATATGACCCCGTATATGGAAAAATTAAAAAGTTATAGGGGTCAGAGGAGGACATTTTAAAACATGCAAATTTTCCTACAAATACCGTAGTTATCATTTTTTAAAAGTAAAACAAAATAAAGTAGGGTATAATTTTAACCGTATGGACCTACAGAATAAATATAAAGTGTGATTTTTACTAAAAGGTGCACTGTATTGAATCAGAAGCCCTCAAAATTTACAAAATGGCTTTTTTTTTCAATTTGCCCCACAAAGATTTTTTCTTTATTTCACCGTAAATTTTGTGGTGAGATGTTTGATGTAATTACAAAGCACCATTGGTGGCGCAAGGTGTAGGTGCAAAATTTAAAGTGTTCTGATTTTTAGAAGGGGAGGAGGAAAAACCAAAAGTGCATAAATGAAAAAAACCTGTGGTGTTTTTTTTTACATCTTTGATTCTACTCAGTAATATGACATTTTAGAACTTTTTTTTCTACTTCAGTTCAAGGTAGCATGCCGTCTGAAGATGATCTGTTACAGACCTATAGTAATTTCAAGAATAAAGGCACCAGCAAGTATGTTGCACTGATCAAAAACCCTAATGACAAAACTTCACAAAGGTCAGTTCGTGCAGCTACAACAGAGATAACAGTGACTATTGGAGATAACTCTGGACAGTCACCTTATATAAATGGACCTCTGGATTCTGGATCACAATATTGGTAATTTTATTTCCTGTTTTATTGACTGACTAGTTGAGCACCTGGGGTTGCCCACTCTTCCTTCCCAAACCTTGTGAGAGAGAAAAAGCAACAGTGATATATAACTAACACACTTTTATTTTTTTAAATTTCATACAAAAATATGAATATTTGCTTAAAGATTATTGTATTTTTTTTACTTAATATATAAGACCTATGTTTGCCTTCATCCTTTACAGCTTGCGAATGTTTAAATAGAGCAAAATATATTACAAAAAAGCAAGCAGATTAGTACTGATTGACAGATTCTGAAAAAGAGTGGTTAACTCAGCTAACATATCATTGAAATACTTGTTTGTAAACTATATTCTTAGTTTGTACTCAAGGCATACTCCTTAACAATTTTTTTGGGGAACCCATCTTGACACACATTTCCCAAGTCTCCTTAAGCCCCAGCAGTGATAGGCTGCTCGTTCTCAAATGTTATACAGTCAAATAACATTTGGTCTAAACTGTTTAGTCTACGTCTGCTCTGACAGTACTAGCAAATCTAAGCCAATATTTTGAATGCCATTGAGTGATAGTGTAGCAGATCTGTTATGTAATATGTGGTCTTTAAATAGGGCTGCTTATTCTAAATAAGCTTTATCCTGTTAAAATGTGCTCTATATTAGGCTACATTCACACTGCATATGGTGATTGGCATAAAGAATAATTTAAATAATGGCCGCTGATGTCTTCTGTCCCCCCTTACTCTTTACTCAACCCACAATAAATATTCTGTCCCCTGTTTGCCCCATCCTCTCTACCTGCCCCCGCACTAACTATTCTCTGCACCTGCCTGCTAGTCAGTGAAATCATACTTTACCATGACGTTGGTCCAGCAGCAGGATGTTTAAAACTCCTGGCCAATGTCCGCAGTCCGAGAGTAACACAATCAGAAAATTTAGCCATTATGCTAAAGCGTGTGTGTGTGTATGTATGTATGTATGTATGTATGTATGTGTGTGTGTGTATATATATATATATATATATATATATATATATATATATTAATGAATTTATTTTTTTATATAGATTTCTGATTTTGACAGAACCTGATGACTCTCTAATATGTATGGAGTGGGGCATGTTGGGTTTCAGCTGCTTTTTCCGGTAAATGCGCAGCAGCTTACCTTCCCTCTCCTCATTTACAACTCATGAACGTTTGCCCTCATAAAACATTGGTCGCTGTCTGACTCCCAGCACCCCCCACAACTAGCTGATTTAAGGGGTTGTGATTGCATTGTTTACCATGCACAGCTGCTTACATTTTGCAGTAGCTGTGCCATTTACTTACCTGGAACTTAGCTGCAGTGAGCTACAATACCAGGCACAGTTAGTGACAATAACAATAAAAAAAATATGATTTTTCAAGTAAATAAATCTAATTTGGTGTTAAAGATGATGAAGAAAAAATACTTGTATTGTAAGACGATGTGGTCTTATTTATTAGAGATCCAGTAAGGAAAGTCTCCCTGGTAGTACAGGTGGTAAGGAATTTGGGAATAGATCAGGATTTCGGATAAATTGGCAAAAGTCATGTATTTTGCGCTTGGATGAGTTGATTGAAAAGCCAATAAAAAATTTCAACATTTTAAAACCAGATAATTTTGAATATCTTGGGATAATCATCTAAAAATGTGGAAGATTTTGTGAAACTAAATCTTAATCCAGTATTAGAGAAAAAATAGGGAATAAGTGTCAGATATTGGGGAGTGGATTGGGGTTGTATATGGCAGATTAGCACTGGTAAAAATTGTCATCTTACCTATGGTGTTACACTATTTCAGGGTGAAACCCATATAGTTTAAAAATAATTTTTTTAGGGAAATGGAAAGAAGAATAAATTAATTAGTTTGTTTAAGGGTTGTTAAAGAGTTGTTTTTTGTATCCACCAGTAAAAAGAGGATTAAGTTTACCCAACTTTTATTATAATTATTAGAGGTGCACCGAAATGGAAATTTCAGAACCGAAACGAAACCGAAATAAAAAAAAATGTCCGACCGATACCGAAAATGACTTCTCCCCGTCTTCTGGTAAAATGCAGCGCTCCGCTCATTAGATTAGATTAGATTCCCCCACATTAGATTGCCAGCTCCCCCACATTAGGTCGGCAGTTCCCCCACATTAGGTCGGGAGTTCCCCCACATTAGTAGGCAGCTCCCCCACAATAGTAGGCAGCTCTCCCACAATAGTAGGCAGCTCCCCCGCAATAGTAGGCAGGTTCCCCACATTAATAGGCAGCTCCCCCACAATAGTAGGCAGCTCCCCCACAATAGTAGGCAGCTCCACCACAATAGTAGGCAGCTCCCCCGCAATAGTAGGCAGGTTCCCCACATTAATAGGCAGCTCCCCAACAATAGTAGGCAGCTCCCCCACAACAGTAGGCAGGTTCCCCACATTAGGTCAGCATTTCCCCCACAATAGTAGGCAGGTTCCCCACAATAGTAGGCAGCTCCCCCCAACAATAGTAGGCAGTTCCCACACTATTAGGCAGCTCCCCCCAACAATATTAGGCAGCTCCCCCCACATTTTTAGGCAGCTCCCCCCCACATTAGGTCAGCAGTTTCCCCACAATAGTAAGCAGGTTCCCCACAATAGTAGACAGTTCCCCCACAATATTAGGCAGCTCCCCCACATTTGTAGGCAGCTCCCTCCCCCCACAATATTAGGCAGCTCCCCCCACAATATCAGGCAGCTCCCCCCCACAATATCAGGCAGCTCCCCCCAACAATATTAGGCAGCTCCCCCCAACAATATTAGGCAGCTCCCCCCACAATATCAGGCAGCTCCCCCCAACAATATTAGGCAGCTCCACCCCAACAATATTAGGCAGCTCCCCCCACATTTGTAGGCAGCTCCCCCCCACATTAGGTCAGCAGTTCCCCCACAATAGTAGGCAGCTCCCCCCACCCCACAGACATACAGCTTCCAGCCATATACAGTGTATGTCTGTACTGCTGCCCCCACAGTGTTCCGGTCACCGCTCCTCCGGCCCGGGGTCACATCTACTGCTATGGCCTATGGACCATAGCAGTAGGTGCCGGGACCGGAGGAGCGGTGACCGGAACACTGAACAAGATGACGCGGTCACTTACCAGGCCCCGACCAGCGCGCATTCTCCTGCGACGATCCTGCGGTCCTCCTGCGTCTCTATGGTTGTACGCACGGGACGTCAGTGACGTCCCGTGCGTACGACCATAGAGGCGGAGAAGCGAAGGCCCGAAGGAAGATCGCAGGAGGACACCGGGGAATGGTGAGTGATCGGCGGACATCCTTATGTCCCGAAAAGATTTTTCGGGACACAGGGATGTCCGGGATACGAATACTTCTTTTTATGTGCCCGGGCCGGCTCCCGTGTGTGGCTGCAGGTGGAGGCCGACCAGAGCATATAAAAACTAATACTGTATACTAAAAACCAGAGGGCCTCCAGCTGTTGTGAAACTACAACTCCCAGCATGCACGGACAGACTTTGCCGGTTCGGGCATGCTGGGAGTTGTAGTTTCACAACAGCTGGAGGCCCCTGGTTTTTAGTATACAGTATTAGGTTTTATATGCTCTGGTCGGCCCCCGCCTGCAGCCACACACGGGAGCCGGCCCGGGCACATAAAAGAAGTATTCCTATCCCGGAGAGCGCGCCCCCCCAGATGTTGCGGCCGGCCCCCCCTGCACCGCCCACGAGTGCCTCTGCCATTGGCAGTGTTTGTAACTTGTGCTGTGGGCGGGCAGAGGAGGTGGGTCATTATCGGCACATTTTTTGTTGTTTCTGCATTTTGCCGAAATAGCTATTTTCGGCCGATATGTATCGGCCGCCGATATATCGGTGCATCCCTAATAATTATATTGCAGCACAATTAACAAATATAGTACAGGAGCGGGTATAAAGAGGAGCAATATTCTCAAGATTTTAGAGAGTGGGAAACTAAGAATAAAGTATTTCGGGGAACATTGAGTTTAAAATTATTCAACACTATATAGGAGAAAGTAAGGTGTTAAAGGAAGCTATGTACCAGGAGTTGAACCCCCACAGATCTGATATTGATGGCCAATGGATATTAATTCTTTTTTAGAGATTTATTCAACTTTGTTGGTGGTATGGAAAGCAGTTTTGGCAACAAGTAATGGCTCTTTCACATCTCTTTTTTCTCTATCGGCTCCATTGGGGGACACATACCTTGGGTATATGTTGCTGTCTCTAGGAGGCTTGACACTATGGTAACCAAAAAGTCGGCTCCTCCCAGCAGGATATACCCGCCTCCAGGCCACTGAGCTAATCAGTTTTAGCTTAGTGTCTTAAGGAGGTAGACACTGGTCTGGAGTTCTCCAGACCAGGTCTCATATTTTTTAGGTTTAGGGAATGTGTTAGTGCTTTATTCCTTTTTCTTTCTGTTTTCAGGTGGGGACTCAGGAACTGCGGTTTACTGTATCCCCATTGCGAGAGGTGGCAGGCATCTTGGATGTACTGTTAACCCCCTCTCGCCAACG
Source organism: Hyla sarda (assembly GCF_029499605.1). Taxonomy (NCBI): domain Eukaryota; kingdom Metazoa; phylum Chordata; class Amphibia; order Anura; family Hylidae; genus Hyla; species Hyla sarda. The sequence goes on from NC_079194.1 coordinate 295,554,077, forward strand.
GTCAGCGCTTGGGGTTGTACCTCATGGGTCCGGGTCGCCCTACCTCCCTGTTTGCCTCGCTATGAGCTTGGCTTGCTGCAGGTGACAATGCTGACTGAAGACTACATTCTGAAGACTTATTTAGGTAAGTTCTTCAGCACAGGTGAGTATTTTTCTCTCCTTAGGCCTTGCAACAGCTGGAGACCCCTGTTTTGTACCACTATTCTTCCTAAGCTGAGGCTGGCCGTGGGATACTTTCATTCTTCCCTGCAGGGGGACTTTTATTATATGGGGGAGCAGTGTGTCAAAGGGGCAGTGTGTTCACAGTAGAGGGGCACTTTATTTGGACAGTCTGTGTGGGATGTACGCGCCGCAGGCTTCTTCTCTGCGGGCGTGTGCGCCGTTTTACTTTTTACTTTGCCCGCTCCGTCCCCCGGGCGCATAGGAGCTCACTACAGGCGGCGTGTGCGCTCGGGGTTCGGAGTGGTCGCAATTACTAAGTCTCTCTGTATTTCTTTGGCGGCCCGGCGGACATTAGCTCCACCCGCCAGGCCGCATAAGCGCTTCAGCAGCACGAACTGAGCCACCAATCAGCACTGTCTGCGCGTTTGGGGCCATGCAGGGGCCAATCACAGTGCCCTTGCATCTGACCCGGCCCCTTCCTTCTATTGGCCGGTGTCTCTTTCTCTCTCCTCACAGCCTCGGTGCGGAGTTCTCCTCACAGCAGCTGCCTAGGGACACAGGCTTGGGTGAGACTGTTAATTTTTTTGCTATGTCCGTGCCCAGAACTGTCCCTACCTCAAAACATTACGCTTGTAAAAATTGCTCTGCAAAAATGCCAGGTTCTGCTGAACCCACTTGTTCTGCCTGCTCCACTGCTCCCCCAGACCCCCCTGCTATTTCTAACCCAGGTGCTCTTTCAGACCCGGTGGGTTCGGCCGCCCCTCCAGCCTGGGTTTCCTCCCTCTCCCAGTCTATATCCGACTTGGCACAGGTCTCCCGTTCTGTGGTGACTGCCTTGGAGAGGTCTACCCTTCATCGGCCCTCTAGAAGGTCCCGTTCCCCTTCTCCCTATGCTTCACATAAACGTACAAGGGGTGTCTCCTCTGACTCATCCCTTGAGTCTTCTGGTAGACACGGGTGTTCCACTCGCAGGTCTCGCCCGACCGCTTCTTCAGGCCAAACGCGTCACTCTTCCAGAGAACGTTCCCGTGGTCACATCTCTGGCTCCCCTGAGCCACGTACCCAGTCGGAGTCTCCCTCTTCTAGGGCTGCCTCCACTCGTTCGCACTCTCCTGGAGAACTGGCGGACGAGGTTTCCGATTCGGCATCCGATTCAGAGGACCGTTCGGACTCAGTGGACATGGTGAACTCATTGGTTACGGCCATAAGAGACACCTTTAACCTAGAGGACCTAGGAACTTCGAACATAGCTCCAGAAGTATCCTTTCATCGTGCCCGACCGGCACCCAAAGTGTTCAGCTCTCACACTGAATTTGATGCCATTCTAGAATCTGCCTGGAAGCACCTTGAGAAGAAGTTTCAGGGACTGAAGAAAGTTCAAGCGCGATATCCTTTCGCCAAGGACATCGCAGACATCCGCAGAAAGTCTTCTTCCTTTCGGACTTCTGGCCCCTCTAAAGGGTCCAGCCAGGCGCCTTTGCGTGACAAGAAGGTTCCCTTTTTCAAGGCGCGTCCCTCTTGGAAGTCGAACACCAACAGTTCCGGCTATTTTGCGGCCAAACCGGGCAACCGCAAACCCATTTCTGCATGAAGGGACGCCCCCACCCGCAGTTTTTTCTCAGGTGGGAGGTCGCCTCGACGTTTGGACCACGCACATTCAGGATTCCTGGGTCAGGGACGTTGTGTCCAACGGATACCGGATAGAATTTGCCTCCCTTCCGAGTGATCGTTTTTTTCAGTCCCGTGCTACCCGATCTCCTTCACTTGCGAGGGAATTTCGGGAGGCTCTTCACTCCCTTCTTATCCAACTTTCAGGGTTTCTATTCCAATCTTTTCGTGGTTCCCTGTGTGGCCAATCCTGGATCTCAAACGTCTCAACCAACATCTTCTGATCCGCCATTTCCGAATGGAATCTCTCCGTTCGGTGGTGGCATCTATGGATCAAGGGGAGTTTCTTTCCCCGGTGGACATCAAGGATGCCTACCTCCACGTTCAAATTTTTCCCGGCCACCAGCGGTACCTCCGCTTTGCGGTTACGGAAGGTCATTATCAATTTGTAGCTCTCCCCTTCGGTCTGACCACAGTGCCACGAGTCTTTACCAAGATTCTGGCGCCCGTGATAGCTCTGTTATGGTCAAGAGGGGTATGAGTGATACCTTACTTGGACGACCTCCTCATCAAGGCCTCCACCAGAGCCCAGGCTCTGGAGAATGTGAGCCTCACTCTTCAGACCTTATGTCGCTTCGGGTGGATGGTCAACCGAGACAAGTCTGTTCTCTCCCCCACCCAGTCTCTGGTCTTCTTGGGGCTTCAGTTCGACTCGGCCTCTGCTCGGATTCACCTCCCTCCGGACAAACGTCTGGCCCTCATGTCAGGAGTACGCTCCCTCCGGATACCATCCCCAGTCACCATCCGTACTTGCATGGAAGTCCTGGGTCAGATGGTGGCAGCCATGGAGGCCGTACCCTTTGCCCAGTTTCATTACCGTCCTCTTCAGCTGGCGATTCTTGCCCGGTGGGACAGGTCTCCTCTCTCTCTCAATCGCAAGATTGTTCTCCCTCTTGGGACCCGTCGGTTTCTGTGCTGGTGGCTCCGCTCCCCCCTTCTTCTTCAGGGGCGTTCGTTCCTTCCCCTCCACTGGCAGGTGGTCACGACAGACGCCAGCCTGTCGGGCTGGGGGGGTATTTTCAGGGATCAGACAGTTAAAGGCCTCTGGTCTCCCCTAGAAGCCCTTCTTTCCGTAAACATCCTGGAACTGAGGGCGATATATCTTTGTCTGAAGCATTGGGAGTCCCTGCTTCAGGGCCACCCTGTCTGTGTCCAGTTGGACAACGCCACGGCTGTGGCCTACATCAATCGGCAGGGCGGCACTCGCAGCTGGGCAGCCATGTCCGAGGTGACAAAGATCCTCCTCTGGGCGGAACACGAAGTTACGGCTATTTCGGAGATTCACATTCCGGGAGTGCTCAACTGGGAAGCGGATTTCCTCAGTCGGTCCTCAGCCGGCCCCGGAGAGTGGTCTCTTCTTCCGGAGGTGTTCGCACAGATCTGCGACCTCTGGGGGACCCCAGACGTGGATCTCTTCGCGTCTCGACACAACCCGTAAATTCCGACATTTGTTTCAAAGTCCAGAAACCCCCTGGCTCTAGCCATGGATGCCCTAGTAATTCCGTGGTCGGGCTTTGTCCTGCCCTATCTGTTCCCTCCCCTCCACCTCCTTCCCAGGGTTCTGAGGAAGCTGAAGGCGTCCCCGCCATTCTGGTGGCTCCAGACTGGCCCCGAAGGGCATGGTACGCCGACGTGGTCTGGCTTCTAGACGACGTCCGTTCCGTCTTCCACTTCGTCCAGGCCTACTGTCACAGGGTCCCCTTTGCCACCCCAATTTACAGTCGCTGCATTTAATGGCATGGTGGTTGAGACCGCGGTTCTAAGGGCCCGCAGTTTCTCTTCCCAGGTAATTCGCACCATGCTCAGGGCTCGCAAGCCCTCCTCTGCGAAAATTTATCACCATACCTTGCGGTCTTACTTTCCTTGGTGCGAAACTCAGACCTTTTCTCCAGTTACCTTTTCTGTTCCCCGTCTCCTCTCCTTTTTGCAGTCGGGGTAGGAACAAGGGCTGGCTCTCAGCTCCCTTAAGGGTCAGGTTTCGGCCCTTTCCATTCTCCTTCAGCATCCTCTTGCTTCCAATTTGCATGTCCGGACCTTCCTTCAGGGCGTGGCACACGCTGTCCCTCCTTACCAGTCCCCTTCTCCCCCTTGGGACTTGAACTTAGTTCTAGGCGCTCTCCAAGGCGCACCTTTTGAGCCTCTTAGGGAGGTTCCCCTTCGACTCCTATCCTGGAAGGTGGCTTTTCTTATAGCCATTACTTCCATTAGGAGAGTATCTCAACTGGCAGCTCTCTCCTGCCATTCTCCTTTCCTGATAATTCATCAGGACAAGGTTGTGTTCCGGCCAGATCCGTCCTTCTTACCTAAGGTCGTTTCGTTTTCATCTCAACGAGGACATCATCCTTCGGTCCTTTTGTCCCGCTCCTTCTCATCCCAGGGAGCGCTTACTCCACAAATTGGATGTGGTACAGGCGGTTTGGACTTATCTTTCTGTCACCTCTTCCTTTCATCAGTGCGATTCTTTTTTCGTCCTTACGGAAGGTCGTCGAAAGGGACAGCCTGCTTTCAAGGCCACCATTTCTCGGTGGATCCGATGTGCTATTTCGGAAGCTTACCGCTGAAAGGGTTCAGGGTTTTGGCTCATTCCACCCGTTCTGTGGGGGAATCCTTGGCTCTCCGAAACAAGGCCTCGGCATTGCAGATCTGTAAAGCGGCCACCTGGTCGTCTTTGCACACTTTTTCGAGATTCTACCAGGTTCATACTTTCGCATTGGCTGATGCTAGTCTGGGCTGTAAAGTGTTGCAGGCGCCATCTGCCTGACCTTTTTTATCTGCCCACCCAAGGGACGGCTTTGGTACGTCCCAAGGTCTGTGTCCACCAATGGAGCCGATAGAGAAAAGGAGATTTTTTATACTTACAGTAAAATCTCTTTCTCGAAGGATTCATTGGGGGACACAGCTCCCGCCCTTTTCTGGGGTTCCTATTCGGTTATCTGTCCGAGGGAGTGTTCAGTTAATTTTTGTTCTTGTTCTCGGACAGTTCATGGTTTTTTCCTTTGACCTGTCGGTCTCCTCCTATTGCTCTGGGACTAAAACTGATTAGCTCAGTGCCCTGGAGGCGGGTATATCCTGCTGGGAGAAGCCGACTTTTTGGTTACCATAGTGTCAAGCCTCCTAGAGACAGCAGCATATACCCAAGGTCTGTGTCCCCCAATGGATCCTTCGAGAAAGAGATTTTACTGTAAGTATAAAAAAAATCTCCTTTTTTCAAAAAAAGGGCACCCCAGTTAAAAATTGGTATTAATGTGCATAAAGAAGCCAAGGAAAGATGGAAAAATATCCAAAAGGCATCAAATTACAGATTAGACATTCTTAGAATATGTCAACAAAAGTTAGATTTTATTTCCATCATTTACACTTTGTAAATAACAGAAAACAAAAAAAGGGCATCTGCAAAAGTTTGGGCACCCTGCAGAGTTAATATCTTGTACTGCCCCCTTTGGCAAGTATCACAGCTTGTAAACGCTTTTTGTAGCCATAAATCACAGAACAGGACCTAAAAACAATGTTTATTGATTTGCGCCTAAAAAAGAAACCAAAAGGGTTTCATAAATGCTCAACGAGCCACAAAAATACACACAAATACAAACCAAATAATGATAAACACAAAATCCAAGTGACCAGCACGTCTGATACAATATATAACACAGTATGTGCTGATAATTTATCCATTTGAAAAGTTCAAATGCTGATTTTTTTAATGTAGAAGAGGTTTTCTTCTGATGACTCTTCCATGAAGACCATATTTGTACAAGTATCTCTTTATAGTGGAATAGTGTAGCACAACTCCAGTGTCTGCCAGATCTTTCTGGAGGGATTGTGCAGTCAAACATGGGTTTTGAATTGTTTTTCTCACAATCCTGCGAGCTGTTCTGTCTGATATTTTTCTTGGTCTTCCAGATCTTGCTGTAACTTCCACTGTTCCTGATGACTGCCATTTCTTAATTACATTCCGAACAGAGGATATTGACATCTTAAAATGTTTTGCTATCTTCTTATAGCCTTCTCCAGCTTTGTGAGCGTCAACTATTTTCAGTTTCAGATTTCTAGATAACTGCTTAAAAGAACCCATGGTGCTGATTGTTGGGGCAAGGTCAGATTTTGACCTTTGAACCTTTGAGATTGACATCTGGTCTTCCCAGATGATGATTGAGAACAATCCATGACACTGGCAGGTCTCAGCTTTGCAAAGGGGCAGTGCATGCTATAAATTTTGCAGGGTGCCCAAACTTTTGCAGACGCCATTTTTTAGTTTTCTGTTATTTTGAAAGTGTAAATGATGGAAATAAAATCTAACTTTTGTTGACATATTATAAGAATGTCTAATCTGTAATTTGATGCCTTTTGGAGATTTTTCCACCTTTCCTTGGCTTCTTTATGCACATTAATGCAAATTTTTACCTGGGGTGCCCAAATTTTTGATCCCCACTGTATCCCTATACATTTTAGCTTTATGTAAATAAGGAAAATTTGTATGTAAAAGTTTCACATTCTAGAAAAATGTAAACCAAATAAAGAGGACATTTTTAAGGTTTGTGTAATATTTTAATTGTTTTGATCTTTTTTTTTTCTGAAATCTCCTCCTAGTGTTGGCATTGCAGGGTTTACTTCACCAAAATGGAATGAAACTTGGAAGATTTCACCAAAAAATTCTTTATATTCATTTTCTCCATTTAGTCAACCTATCAACACACCAGTAAATCCAGGTAAGTGCCATAGTGGAGTTGTGCTCACTAGTTATTGCAAGCTCTATTTTTTTCTCAGCGAAAATCATGTAAAATTACCAGGTCACCGACATACCCCATGAAAGTGAATGGGATCCGTCATGACCTGGTAGCAGCCGTTTGCAACCTTTAAGGGGTAAAAAAACCAAAAAAAAACGGCCGTGTGAACCTAGCCTAACACTCGATAATGAAAGCTTTGCTTATAGATAGAATGGACCCTCAACTGGAGGTCTGCTGTTCTCTTTCCTAAAGGCTGTTGTCGAAATAACACAATTTACTATTGGAAATGCACCATAAATCTGGCAAATTTGCCCCCAAAAAACTTAAATGACTTACACCATATTAGTTGTGAGTTTTGCTGAGGCTTAGTAGAAAGGGGCATTGTGTTGTGTCAAAAGATGTATTTATTGACAAAATCAGTAATAAACAAAAGAACAATGCCATGTGATAAAGTACAATATACCGGTAAGTACAGAAATATAAGAAAGCATACAATAATATGCAATAACAGAACAAACCATAATTCCCCAAATGATTATGGGGTGGGGCGGGATGGGGAAAAGGGGAAGGGGAGTGGGAGGTGTGGTAGAGGGGATAGGGTCATCACATTGGTACTGCATATGTATAGCAAACAAACAGTGAAAATAAAAGCATTTGGAAAAGGTAACTGAAATCATGCAATCAAAGAGACAGGTAATGGTGCATGTTCGGGGCATGAGGAGAGGATATCCAAGGTTCCCAAACTTTAGAGAACAATTCCATTGCGTCCGCTCTGAGTGCATTCAGCTTTTCTGAGATGAGGATTTGGTTAACTCTAGAAATAACCATAGGTAATGAGAGAATGGCTGAGCGCCATTTAGAGGCTATGTGTATTCGTGCCGCCAACAGAATAAACTGGGTCAATTTGAAATGAGTAGAAGAGAGACCTGGGGGTTTTCGGCCCAATAAGCATACATCAGATGGTACATTAGCACCGAGGACTGACGAGATGAGACAAGATCCACGACTCCACCCCAAAAGGTAGCTACTAATGGGCAAGACCACCATGTGTGGAGCATGGACCCCACCTCCGAACAGCCCCGAAAACATAAGGGAGAGACCTCCGGGTAAATAGCATGGAGGCGTGCAGGTACATAATAGGTACGATGTAGGATTTTGAGAGCAGTTTCAGCAAGGGAAACTTGCCAGCTGCCCTTGCTAAGTTGAGAACAACATGTATGCCAATCGGACAGGGACATACATACCCGGAGATCCTCCTCCCACTGAGACATAAACTGTAATTTAGTATCATCTGGTGGGCTATTGAATAGGGAATAAAGGAGAGATAAAGACCCTGATCAAGCAGGTGTGTAGAGAGCCATCGGTTCAACAGGAGTAGGGGTAATGGGAGTAGATTGGCGGAGAAGAAAAGTAAGAAAGGAAAAGATTCGGGAAATACAGAAAATTTCAGAAGTTGGAGGTAGGAACTGGGATAGAAAGGCATCTTTAGTCATAAGCTTCCCCGCTACCAGGAAACGGTTGACATTTGTAAGTTTATTAGAGATCCACCAGCGAAAAAGAGGTAGGAGAAAGATCTGGCGGGAAGGAAGGGTTATGGAAAAGAGGCAGGGAGGGGGAGGGAGGGGATTGAAGTTTAAGCTTAAATCTGACAGAGCGCCAAAGAAGGAGAGAATAACGGGAGAGTAGAGCAGAGGGAGGGTGTAAAGAACAGACTGGACCGGTCGACCACATGAGGGAGCATAGTGTGTATGGGGCTAATAATTCATTTTCAAGATCAATTCATTTGGGCCCAGAGGGACCTACATTACAAACCAGAAGTTGAGCTATGCGCGCCGCCCTGTAGTATTTCGAGATGTTGGGAACCGATAGTCCCCCCACCCTCTTATGGTAATACATCACCGATCTAGGGATTCTAGGGTGGGAGTCTCGCCATATAAACCTAAATAGATAAGCCAGGAGGACTTCCGGTTCCGGCGCTGCCCTGGCTAGACGCGGCTGAGCGAGCTCCCTGCATCTCCCGGCCCCGACCTGCATATAAGATCGCGGTTCAGCCCCACGGTGTCCGCAACAGTCACCCCGACCTCCCCTCTCATACCAGGACCCGGATGGAGCGATATCTCCTCCGCAGTTCGCAGAAGGACCCGGCTCGGCTCCTCTCCTGCCAGGCGGCCTCCTCTCTGCATATGGCGGCGCAGCGCGGGAGCAGCTGCCCGGACCTCGGCCGCGGTGTCACTGAGGAACGTGACAGGCACCTTCCCACTGCTCAGCTACCTGCTCCTTCGGCTCTTCTGCCAGCTCCCTCCGGCAATGGGACTCAGGGGATACCAGCTGATTCCCCCAGCAATGCGGCGGCGGCGGAGCGCCACGAGAGCCCCAGCAAGGACTTCCTGCAGTGTCGCGGTGAGTCAGGAGGGAGGGGGGTTAATGCTCCTAATCTACAGCCGCCTGCTCCCTCTGCTCCAATACATGACCCTGCCTGCCATTCATCCCCTGAGGCTTCATCTTCACTGAGAGAAAGGGTGCCTGAAGAAAAATCTTCTTTTTGGGAATTAACCCCTTCTGTGCTGCACTCTGGTTGTGTGGGGGAAAGCACACTTCCAGCTTCCCCGCCCAGCTTGCTTTCTGATGACTCTCGGGATGCTGGTCTGCTGCCCCTTCCATCTGCTGCTGCTCCTGCATTAACCCCTACGCTGCCAACCTCAGCCTTGGATTTTAAACAACTTGCTGCAGAGGTCACAGCCAGAATCATGCCCAGCATTCAACTCTCCCTGGAAGCTTCCCTACAAGCGTCTTTCCAGCTGTGGCGTACTGAACTTGCGACCACTAATAATACGGTGGCGTCCATTCAAACTGATGTTAAATCTTTACAGCGGGATTTTCTATCCCAGTCGGGTACTATCACTGAGCTGCAGAAAGAAAACAGCGCCTTGTGGGCGAAGTTGGATGACTTGGAAAATAGGTCCAGGCGTAACAACTTGCGGCTTGTGGGGCTCTCCGAACAGGTGCAGTTACTGGATTTACAAAGGATATGTGAAGTGGAGCTCTCGGAGGCCCTGGGTCTGGACTATTATTGCAGAGTTGAACGAGCTCATCGGTTGGGCCCGGATCGCGGGTCGCAGGACCAGCATCTGACCTCCTCACAAATGGCCTCCCGTACTAAACCGCGTCAGGTTATCTTTAAACTTCTGGATTACAACGACCGTCAGGCCCTAATGCGCGCCTTCAGAAGGCGCACTTCCCCCCTGATGATTCGCGGTTGTCCAGTGCTTCTCTTTGAGGACTTCTCGGCGCCTGTGGCGAAACGGAGGCGTGAATTTAGTGGTGTGTGCTCCGAGCTGTTCCAGCGGAAACTAAAGTTTCAACTCCAGTACCCGGCTACTCTCCGAGTCTTTCATGAGGATGGGACTTCTTCAGTATTCCACAGCCCGTACGCAGCGGAGATGGCGCTTCGCAGCCCAGCCAGGGGGGCTCGTGGGGGGAAGAGCCCCCGATCCCCCAGAAAAGCCATGCCCGCCTCCAGCCCTAAGTCGGCTCACTCGGGGGGTGCCCAAAGAGCTGAATGACTATACCGTCTTGATTGAACGACTGTTCCGGACGGGTGTCTGGGGTATTTCCCCCTGAGCCCGTGCACTACCTTGGGTGCCTTTCACGAACTTCCTGGACTGCCATTTTGTTGGGAACTGGGATGGTTCGGGGGGCGGGTGGGGTGGATGTGGTTCCCCTAGTTTGTCCTTTTGCCGCTATTCTCCTGGAACCTTACCCTCGTTCCCATATGCCTTGTATTCTCAGGGGTCTGGTTTGGGATTGTGTGCTGTCAGAGCGTCCTTCACTATTGTTATTTGATTTGAGTGGGGTTTGTACTGCTTGGTCATGGGTTTGTTGCTTAGCCCGGAGTGTTCTGTTTAGGCCGGGGGATGGGGGTCCTCTAGCGGGGGTAGAAAAAAGGACGTCCCGAACACAGTGTTAGGCACTTGCTAAAGTGCCCAAGTACACGTGTCAGTTGCTATTTTCATTGTAGTGCTCCAAGTTCCTGTGCATTGCTTTATTTTACTGCTTAGCCGACCTAATTTTCTTTCACCCTACTAGGTCTGCCTAGTGTCAGGGAGCGGTGTGAGTGTTTTTTTTTGTTTTTTTTGTTTTTGTGTGTTTGTCCTGTTCTGTTTGTCCCGTCCTGGTGTTCCCCCTGTCAAATTTTTACCGTTTTGTCCTTCCCTTAACCCTCCTACTTCCCGTCTTCATCCTAATTCCCCCTTTTTTTTTTTGTCCATCTCTCCCCTCCTATTCTCTCTTTCCAGGTCTTTACCTCTTGTCCCTTCTCCAAGATGAGACTGGTTTCGTGGAACGTTAAAGGCTTGCGTTCACCCAACAAACGGACCCAAGTTCTTCGCCATCTTAAGAGATTGCGGCCGGACGTTGCCCTGTTGCAGGAGACTCATCTATCCACGGAGGATATGGTTCGTATGCAGAGATTGTGGGTTGGGGAAGTAATTGGGGCCCCAGCAGTAGGTGGTAAGGCTGGGGTGCTTATCCTGATTGGTAGGGGCTTTGGAGGAGTGGTGGTTGCCAAGGTGACGGACAACAATGGGCGTTGGGCGTGGGTTCACGTGAGACACGATGGCCATGATTATAGCATTTATAACTGTTATGCTCCTAATGGTGATAACAAGGCCTACTTCCACGATGTCGGGACTCGTGTTCTTTGTGATCCCATATCCAACAAAATAGTGGGGGGTGATATGAACGCTGTAGCCTCCCTGGCTGAGGACCGCAGAGGGGGAACTGCTGACCGTTCTCAGGTTCGACAAAGTGACAAGACCTTCTCCCTCTTCCTAGACTCGTCTGGATTGCGGGACCCCTGGAGATTGACACATCCTGACAGCAGGGATTTTACTCATTATTCACACAGTCACTCCTCTTGGTCTCGGATAGATTATCTCCTTACTTCCCCCGAGCTCCTTTCCAGGGTAGATAGCACAGAGTTACATGACATGGTCATTTCTGACCATTCCCCCATCTCTCTCTCCCTGACGGATGCGTATCCGAAAGGGAGCGATTTTCAGTGGAGGTTCCCGGCGTATATGACTAAAGATGACAACTTTGTCGATTCTCTGCGCAGCTGGTGGATGGAATTCTCGTGGGACAATTCTGCTCATGTAAATGATGCTCCCTTATATTGGGAGTCTGCCAAATCCGTGCTTAGAGGTCGATTGATCGCGTTCATGTCCACTGTAAAAAAGAAGTCCCTCCACCACTTCCAAGAATCGAGCAAGGTGCTCCAAACAGCTTACACTAACTATGTCACCTGTCCCACGGCCTCGGCTCTGCAGGCGTGGAAGGAGGCTAAGGCCACTTTTGACCTTTGGTCAGAACGCAAATGCCTGGCATCTTTTTCGAAATTTAAGGCCGAACTTTTCCGGTTCGGGAACAAGTCGGGACGCCTCCTTGCACGCCTGGCAAAGGGCAGACGCCCCCCTCAGCGTTTCCCTTCCTTACGAGATGCCCAGGGTGGGGCCCATTCTGACCCGAAAGTGATTAACACCATATTTCGGGATTTCTATAAGACACTTTATTCTAGTCACACGGCCGACATGTCTTTGGGTGGGGCGTTTCTGGAGTCACTTCGTTTACCGTCTTTGACTGATGATCAACGTATGATCTTGAGTGCAGACTTTTCAGAGGCTGAGGTGACGCACGCTATTAAGAACTTGCACAGTGGAAAAGCCCCGGGACCCGATGGGTTCACGGGAGAGTTTTTTAAGGTGCTGAAGGATAACGTGGTGACTCCATTGACGCGTTACTTTAATCATCTATTACACACGGGTTCCCTGCCCCTACATACCAATGTGGCCACCATTAAATTATTGCTGAAACCGAACAAAGATCCTCTTCAACCGCACTCCTACCGGCCTATCTCGCTCATAAACCAGGATCTCAAGTTGGCGTCCAAAATGCTAGCGGATCGCCTTAGTGCATTCCTCCCTTTGCTTATTGGGCCCTCGCAAGTTGGTTTTGTGCGAGGTAGGTCAGCCGTCTCTAACTTACGTAAGGTGCTGACGGTTCTAGATAGGGTTCATCACCATCCTCAGCCAGGGGAATCGCCCTTGTTACTAGCTCTCGACGCCGAAAAGGCCTTCGATAATGTCCGATGGGACTGGCTGGGGATGGTGCTGGACAAGATGGGAATTACGGGCTCCTTCCGCACTTTCTTAGGGGGGTTATATTCCTCCCCACAGGCCCGAGTACACACATCGGGCTTTCTCTCTCAGACTTTTCCGCTCCACAAAGGAATGAGACAGGGCTGCCCCCTTTCCCCTCTCCTTTTCAATTTGGCTCTTGAACCCTTGGCGAGATACCTGGAGGATTCCGCTCTGTTTAGTGGGGTCCGGATCCAGCGAACGGAGGTCAAGTTGACTCTCTTTGCGGACGACGTTTTGATTTTCCTGGCAAACCCGAGTGATCATTATGGCCCCCTGATGTCCACTCTAGAACATTTTGGCCAATTCTCTGGCTATAAAATTAACCCCTTGAAAAGTGAAGCTCTACCCCTGGGCCCACCTAAACCGGCCTCCTATTGGACGGCTATGGGTATACCACCTGTCATCATTAAAAACCATATAACGTACTTAGGGATCAACATAGGGAAACTCCCTTCCTCCTTATACACCCTTAATTACCCTCCCCTTTTCAAGACAATCACAGACGAACTTCACCGTTGGTCCCACCTTCCCCTCTCCTTTCTGGGTCGCTGCCATTTAGTAAAAATGATAAGTTTCCCCCGCATGTTGTACCACCTTCAGACTTTACCATTGCTGCTTAAACACACACATATAAATGATCTCAACAGGGCTTTTACTCGTTTTGTGTGGGCCGGTCGGCGACCGAGAATAGCGTTAGAAAAGTTGATGCTACGTTCTCCTGATGGCGGGGTTGGTTTTCCCAACGTTCGCGGTTACAACTTGGCCTGCTTGTTCAGGCATGTATTGGACTGGATCCACGAATCTAGTTATCATTCTAATTACCCTTTAGAGGCAGACCTGGTCTTCCCATGGAAGCTTTCGGCTTGCCTACACACACGCATCCCTCGCCTCCCGACCCACATAAAACGTTCCCTAGTGGTGAGGGACACCATTGTGACCTGGAAGGCGGTTCGTAAGGCATTTAATTTGCCTTTTCTGCTGTCTGGGTGCCTGGACCTGTGGGGACATCCTGAGTTTCCGCAGGGGGTGGAAAGTAGTTTATTCTCGGCTTGGCGACAGAAAGGGCTCAGAGTAGCTAGGCAGCTCATGCATGTGGAGGAAAAGCGATGGTTACGCCCCCAGGAAATCTTGTCTGATTTCTCCTTACCCTCGACTCATTTCCTTCAGGTCTCCCAACTTCTCTCTTTTTGCCAATCTCGCCTTCGCAACCCTGCTTCTGAAGTGTGCCCCTCATCCTTTGAGGATTTGGTGGGCTCTCAAGCCCGTAAGTTGTCTCTCTCACACTTATATATGAGCCTCAATACTTATTTCTTAAAAATTTCTCGAACTGCAGTGTTTCACAAATGGGAGTCCATTGTGCCAGATGAGGACCTACGCCAAAAAATATTGGAGGGTTGGAACAAAGTCAGAGCTAATGTCATAAGTGAGCGTTGGAGGGAGACTTATTTTAAATTGATGCATCATGGCTACCTGGGCTTCAATCTCCCGGCCACCCCCTCGTGCCCAGACAGGATTGTGTCTTGTCCTAAGTGCTCTAGCCCTGGTACTGATTTTTATCATGGGATATGGAGCTGCTCCTTCTCACGGACCTTTTGGACAGATGTAGTGCACTACATTGCTCGTTACTGGAAAATTAGGGTCCCTATGACCCCTCAAGCTCTCCTTTTCCAATCTGTCGGCCCGGAGATAGCTGAGGCGGCTGGAATGCGTACTGTGCCGCGTTTTGTTCATGTGATCCTACTGGTGGCTAAACGAGTTATTCTCAGGGAGTGGATCCACTCGCGAATGCCGGCATTGTCAGACGTGCTGGCGGAGTTAACAGCCTTTCTGGAGTTTGACAGATTGGATACGGAGAGACATAGGGAACGGAATGCTAAGAAACTTTTTGCCAAATGGCGCACATTTATGGTAGCTCATTTGGATAGATCGCAAATTGAGGCATTTGTCATGCCTTTCCGCCATACGGAATGGTATTGTAGGGCCTCACTCAGTGGTACTCTGGGACCGCTTCGCCTTCCAGATGGAGTGGGCTAAGGAATCCGGGTTGTCAGGCGAGCTTAGGGTGGCTATCTGCTTTTATACCTTCCCCTCACCTGGTCTCATTGACATTTCTTTTCTTCTTCTCTTCTTCTCTTTCTTTCCCCTCACTTTCCTTTATGTCATGCCCTTCCTTGATGTTTCCCGTTTTATGTGCCTTGGTCCTCTGTTACAGTTTAATGTTGTTGTCTGTCCAGGAATGCTTGTGAATGTTTCGGTGTGAGCGGTCGGAAGGAACATTTTGGCCTGGTAGGCTGAATACTAATGCTTGCTTTTCTGTATATTACATATTTGTTGTGGCATTCAGGGTACTGCGCTACCCGCTTATGCCTGTTCGTATACCGTTACTTTTTCGCATTACTTGGTTCTCTTTATTTATATAATGTGAAAACTCAATAAACAAAGTTTAAAAAAAAATAAAAAATAGATCAGCCAGGAGAGTCCTAAGATCAGCTGGAGGAAGGGGGATGGGAAGTGTCCTAAAAAAATAGAGAAGTTGGGGGAGAATCACCATCTTGACTGAATGTAAACGGCCCAACCACGATATATGGGGTAGATTCCACCATGCTAGATCGGCTCAAATAGCTTTATAAAGTGGGGGAAAATTAAGCCGATATAGTGAGGAGATATGAGTAGGAAGAGAAATGCCAAGATAAGGAAGGTAAGACGAGGAAGGTTTAAGAGCAAAGTTGAGACTGATCAGATCCCGTACCGATCGATGAGTGTTGCAGAACAGTATCTCTGACTTATTCTTATTCACCACCAGGCCCGAGATGGCAGAAAATTTGTCTAGAACTGAGAATAAATTGGGGAGGGAAAGAAGGGGTCTAGTCAGGGTGAGTAATAAGTCGTCTGCGAAAAGATTAACTTTATAAGTCGAATTACTTATGATCACGCCCAAAACATTCGGATCGTTACGTAGGATACTCACCAGGGGCTCCATAGCTAAGGCAAATAGTGCTGGAGAAAGAGGACACCTCTGACGAGTACCCCGTTCAATAGTGGTAGGGGAAGAGGTAGGCAGTTTCAAGTAAGCCTGCGGGGCAAGAATATAAGCATTGTAGGGCCGCTACAAAAGAGCCAGAGAAGCCCACAGCTTTGAGAACTCCAAACAGGTATGACCACGATACAGAGTCAAAGGCCTTCTCTATATCAAGACCTAACAAGGTCAGAGGGGTAGACGTAGTGGAGGCCCAATGGATAACATCTAAGACTTTGCGAATATTATCAGGGGCCTGGCATCTCAATATGAACCCTACTTGGTCCCTATGAATTATATCGGGAAGAAGGGAATTCAATCTGCGGGCTAGAATGGACGTAAAAAATTTCATATCGAGGTTAATGAGGGGTGAAATGGGGCGGTAGTTGGATGGGAGGAGAGTGTTGTAACATTT